>NC_056737.1:1070224893-1070307393 GCF_019279795.1 Protopterus annectens
TTCAGTTGCCAATCTCTTTAATGAAGAACTAGCCCATTCCATTTCTTCTATTTTATCCAAAATCCTTTTTTTCTTTGACAAACAGTAAAGCAGAGTCTAAATCATCGAAGACCTTAGGACCATCAGGAAGGAAGATTTTAAGCTTGGCAGGAAACAGAAGGTATGTTTTAAACTGTGCTTTTTTAAGCTCCCTTATTAGTGGCAGAAAAACTTTTCTTTTAGCAATTACCATGGAAGAATAGTCATTGTCAAAATGCACAGTTGTCTCATTAAACTTAACAGGAGCTTTAGCCCAAGCAGATTTAAGAACCATCTCTTTATCAAAGATGATAGAAATCTAACTATAACTGATCTAGGATAGTTTTGTTAGAGTTGGTATTAGCTATAGATCTATGTGCTCTTCGATACCAAAAGAGAATGCTTCTGGTAAATCTAAAGTTTTAGGGAGCCATGTTGTTAAAAAAGAAGTAATATTGTTACCTTCAATATTTTCTGGCAGTCCAAAAATCCTAATGTTATTGCGCCTAGATCTATTTTCCAGGTCATCCAGCTTTGTTTGTAAATGTGTATTTTGTTTCAGCAGAAACTCAATGTTGATTTCCTCTTCTTGTATTTTATTTTCCATGTCATTCACAGCTTCTTCTATGCCTGTCATCTGGATCTTCTGTTGTTGCAGGTCCATATGTAACAAGTCTATTTGTTTTGTAGTTTTTTCTATGAAAGTGTCTATTTTAGTATCCATTTTATCCATCTTAGCAGTAAGTTGCTGGACTATAATTATGTTTTTAAGTATTTTGCTGTATGGGTCATGCAGTAAGACAGCTCATTCCAGTTAGCACTTCAATATGCCCTTTGCTGTGGAACAGTTACATAAATGCTAATATCCATACCAACAGTCCTACAGCAGTACTGTACTTCTCTGTTCCTTCAGATAGTTCTTTAACGAACTGAACTCTCTCAGGCATGTTTCTCACCATGGCTAAGGCAGAGTGAATGCTGAGCTAAAAGAACAGATTCTGATTTTTAAGATATACAAAAACACTTAGTATGGTGAAGTTCTTTAATTCTGACACTGTTTGCAAGGAGAATTCTAAGCAATTCCTCCGTTGTTGAAGGTATATTTTTGAGTCAAGCAGCAAGGCTTTACTTTCTTGTGGATTCAGTCCAGCTCCACAGTAAGTTAGCCATATTTTTAAGTCCTTTGTGCACAGCATCCTAAAGATAAGAAGTACATTAAGTCTGAATAATAGAAACAGCACCACCAAATGCACCAGAGCAGATGTGGTAACCTTATCAACCCACTGCTGTGCATCCTTAATATAACGTGTAATTTATGTGACTGAACACTGATCCCCATGGGACTCCACCAGTCAGAGCTTTAGATGTGAGCAATCTGCAGCAACAACAGAGGGTTCTCTGAGATCTACTGGTCAGGTCATCAAGACATAATCCAGCTCATACAATTAGAGGCTTGTCTACTCTATAACACTATCAAATGCTTAATCAAATCAAAGATGGCATCAGTCACACTTCATAGGTTCATAGGTTCATAGGTTCATACTAGGCTATCTGCCCAAGGGCATTTATAAGCCTAGCCCATAGTTATGTGGCTTTCGCCACCCCTTTAGTTTGAATAAAAACTATGCCTATCATTTTGCTGTGCCTCTGTCAAGCAGTGACGCTGAAGTAATCCCTGGGGTATATCTGCAATCTCCCATCCATTGGTCAAGATTCCTCTTGAACAAGACCAGAGAGGTGCTCTGCCTCACATGTACCGGGATTTTGTTCCACAGCATAGGGAGTCTCTGGGTGATGAATCTGTCCCTCCAGCACATTCTATTTATAACCGTGTCAAGGTTTAAGTCTCCGCCCTTGTGGTTCTGAGGGATCTAGATTTTTGAGGTGAAGCATATTCATCAAATCTGGGTTTGACATGGCCTTATATGTCAGGCGAGGTCACCTCTGAGCAAGCGGTATGAGACTGAATAGAGCTGGAGTTCTTTCAGTCGGGCAGCATAAGACATATTTTTGAGACCCTTTATCCTTTTGGTGAGGAACTTTTGGGGCCTTTCAAGCTGCAGCAGGTGTCTGGTCAGATACATTCGAGCGGGCATTGTACTCAATCATAGGTCTAATAAGTGATGAGTACAGGGGACGATGACCTCCCTTGATCTAGATGTGAATCCCTTCATGATCAGGTGGGTGATATAGAAGGTTTTCCTAACTACTTTAGCAACATGAGTGTCAAGCGAAGGCTACTGTCAACCTGGGTCCCCAGATCTCTGATGACTTTTCTGTGCTCAGTGGATTGCCACCTATATGGTAGCTAGGGGTAACCTTGTTTTTCCCAAAGGGTATGACTATGCATTTTTGGCGTTTAACTTCAGGCCATGGCTCTGGCACCAGTTATCCGTTTCTGTGAGGCCCTTCTGGAGGATATCTGTGTCAGATGTGTTTTCGACTATGGCCCAGTTTGCAGTCATCTGCAAACTTTGTCAGCCATAACCCTCCTGTGTTTGCTTGTACTTCAGAAAAGTAGATGCCGAACAAGAGTGGACCCAGGACTGAGCCCTGTGGGACACCACTTGTGACAGGCTTTGAGTCTGACATGGCTCCAGCAACTCTGACCCTGTGGGTTCTGTCACTTAGCCAGTTTGCAACCCATCTTGTGATGTATGGGTTTACATTCAAGCTGATGAGTTTTTGATGATACCTGAGTGGGGTATTGTGTCAAGGCCTTTGCCAGGTCGAGGTAGGCTGTATGGACTGCCTTTCCTCATCAATGGCCTTGGTGACTGTCTCAAAAAGTCAACCAAGTTTAAGAGGCAGGATCTGCCTTTGACAAAGCCAAACTGAGTTGGATCCAAAGTCTGCAAGTTCCCTATGTCTTTATTTATGAGTTCCATTATGATCCTCTCCATGGCTTTGCAGATAAGGCTTGTCAAGCTAATGGGGTGGTAATTTCCAGGGTCTGTGGAGGCACCGCCCTTATGAAGTGGGACCACAGTCGCCGTGCGCCACTCCTTGGCTACGTATCCTGAGGTGAGGCTAAGATTAAACAGCTGTCCTAACTGTGGGTTTAATTCCTCATTGAGTTCATGAAGCACACAGCCGGGGACACCATCCAGTCCCATGGATGCTGTGTTTTTTGCCTTAGTGAGGGCAGTTCTCACCTGGGCGTTGGAGATGTTTGGGGGGCTACAATCCTCTGGAATAGATATCTCTCCTTTTGGGAGAAGTTTGCACTGAACCTGTCAGCCAGTATGTTGGCAATGTGTGTAGGTTCAGTAATTTTCACATCATTTTGAACTAATTCTGAGCATATCTGGGAGTTTCCTCCTAGGTTTCTAACATAGCTAAAGAAGGCCTTATGATTCTCTTTAGAGTCCTTGGCGATTTTTCTCTCAAAATTTGCCTTGGATGATTTTATGAGAGCTCTTAGTTTTTACTTATAATGATCAAAGGTGTCTTACCTTTCAAGGATTTTGCTCTATCTTGTAGTAGCTTCCTCCTTTTGTTGTAGAGCTTGTTTATGGCTGGGGTCCACCAGACTGGACGCTTGCCTTTGGTACAGAGAGTCTTAGTTTTGTTTGGGATTGCCTGATCCATGCAGTCCTGTAGGTGCTGGTAGAAGGCATTTGTAAGTGATTCAGCGGTTTGAGTAATGTTTACCACTGGCTCAGGGGCCTTAAAGGAGACCACACTAGTTTTAGAAGTGTGAAATCGGCTTTTGAGAAGTTTTTCACTATGGTCTTTTTGTTTCAGGTGGGGCGGGATGAGGACCTCCAGCGAGATTAGTTTATGATCTGATCTCACCAGTGAGGGGTATACTTCCGGTGTTGAACATTTTGATCCCATGTTCGTGATGATGAGATCAAGTATGTTTTCTCCTCTTGTGGGGATGGTGACTAGTTGTTCCATGGCATTTGAGTTTATGAATTCCAGGAATCTTTGCGTTAGAGTGTTCGGGCTTGAGTAGTGTTCCCAGTCTATATTAGGGTAGTTGAAGTCACCTAGTATGATGGTGTTTGGAGATACATTTATCCCCTCCAATGTTTTCAGGAAGGCCATGTGAGGTTCCTGTGTTTGAGAGGGTGGCCTGTAACATGCTACAAATTGCAGAGCAGTCTTGCCTATGGTTAATTGCACCTGGATGGTCTCCGATGCATCATGCGTTGCCACCAACCTTGAGGTGTGGGTGTCCTTTATGAATATGGACACCCCCCCCTCCTTTCTTGGTGTTGTCCGGATTTTGGGGGCGGAACGCATGATATGAGGTGAAACCTGTTAGTGCTGGGGTGCTCTCAGGAGCCTTGAACCAGGTTTCTGTCACAGCACAGACATCGATGTTCTCCATATTGAGAAGGGCCTCGAGTGCGTGCATCTTGAGATTGAGACTTCTGGCATTGAGCAGCATTACCCTTAGTTTTTTCCTTTTGGTGTTCTAGGGTGGTAGGTTTAGAATTTGAGCCTTGCCTAAAAAGACACTATGGGGTGGCAAGAGCCTTTGCCAATATCCGAAGCCCAAGGGTTACAGGTGCAAGCCGTCCCTTGGGCAGCGTGGCTTGTCCAGCATGTCATCCCAGGCAGACAGACATTGGATCCCTTTGAATGACACCAGAATTTAAGCCAATTATTAAAGCTGATCATCTTATCACTGTATTGTGGCATCATTCTAGGTGAAGGTAGGATACTGCTCAAGGTCAGGGTCATACCTGCCTGGGCTACATAATCAGAGAGCTCCTCGATGTCCCTTTTCATGTAGTCCAAGGAGGTACGTCTCAGGTCGTTGACACCAGCGTGGACAATGACTGAGTCGACTTGTACCTGCTGTTGAGAGACCTGAGTGCTTGCGTTATGTGGCGGATTCTAGCCTGACAGGCAGCTTACTGTGACCTTCTCTTTACTCAGTCTGGTGAGCGGGACGCCAGTGTGTCTGACTATGGAATCACCAATGACAAGTGTGTCTGGCATTTTGTTTGGCCTTAAGGGCTGTGACTGTTTGACACTCTGACTGTGTGGTCTATGTGTTGCATGTGTTGGGTCGTGAGGTGGTAGTTGTTTGGGTGTCTGCTTTGGTGGCCTCTGCTGTTTTGGTAAATTTTGATCAGAGCCTCCAGTATGTCTTTGTGTGAGTATGTGTATGATTTGAAGTTGTGATGGTACCATGTGTGACTGGGTATGTATTGTGTGTGGTTACCTTCTCCTCCTGTCTGGTCTTGCCAGTCCTATGTTGAGAGAGCTCAGCCTCCAGTTTGGCTGTATAGTTGCATCTCGCATGTATTTGTGTTTTGTGGGAGAAGGAGAGGATTGTCTGTGTACATGAGGCAGTTGTAACATTGCCTCAATATTCCCAGGTTCACCAGTTGAGCTGGAGAGGACACTAGCAACTGATCCCTCGATATACTAGAAGTAGTAGATAAAGAGACTTTCAAAGGACTCCGGGGGAAGTGGGTTTTAGGCTGGTGGGGTACTATCTATAATAAGAGTGCTTTATCAAGGTGCAAGTACTGTAGGAGTAAGTGCTAGGCTTTACAGATAGAGAATAGTCTACTTGGGAATCAAGTAGAGATGAACTTTTCAGTTATAGGGTATGCTGGTTAGATCAGCAGTACAACTCGAGGAAGGTAGTTTTAAGGGAAAATTGGAAGAGTGGAATTTAGATGGCCCAAATAGTTTAACCTTGTTTAACCGCCGCTGCTCTTGTGTGCAACAGTGGTAACTCAAGCTAAATCAGCTTACGTGCGTTTAGCGTGTTTTATAGCAGGGGCTGAAGGGAGCTAGGAATTGGCCCAAACGACCAATGGACTACTAGTTTCTGGCTGAAACTTCACCAAATCAGACAAAAGGGCCGCTCAGTGCTTCCCACTCCCACTGGTAAGCAAAGAAACTTCCCTCCTTCCTAATAAGGCAATGGATCAGTAACAGGAACTAAAAACAAAGCCCAGGGATCAGCAACTCTGAAACTGGACTACTCTAGTTCAGTAAGGCGGGAAAACAAGAGATTTTTTTTGTTTTATTACAGAGACAAGGAAAAAAACAGACAGTAAATGCTGTAAATCGGCTAGCGCACTTTAGTGTGTAGCCTACAGAAACAAATTGCAACAATTAGTAACTTAAAGTGCAATAAACAGTGTAAAATGCAGTTACATATTCTCTTATCCAAATATGACACAAAGCTGCTAGACAGACTGAACAGGATGGTGTCTTCACCACAGTCAACTAAAGTGGATTCCTAACTACATTTCATGATTTCTCAAACTGCTTCTGTTTCTGACTTTATTTTTCTGTATGAGATAAGTACTTCATCTTGACATATATGTAACTGCTTCTCCATGTCCACACAAATGGAAATGACTTCTTTTTTATCAGTGAGGTAAGTGAACTGCCTCTTCTTAGATCCTTTTCATCCATGATCTGGGCCACTGGGCCAGAAGGGCAAATATAGTATGCATCTGTGTGCAATTTAGTGCAGCCAGTCAACACACATGCTTTTGGGAGAAAGGAAAAAAAGTGTACCCAGTAACACAACAGACCAAATGCTGTTTATACAGGACCAAAACATATAGTTTGCTTTACCTATTCAAGTGTTATCAGACTGATGCAGCTGTTTTGCACTATAGCAAGCCTGTATCACTATTTGCAATGATTTTTACAGTCATACTTTTTCTACGATCTCCATGGACTATTTGTCTATATATCTTATTATTATTTACCATTATTGCATTCCAGATGTCTTCCTTTCTTGCTATTTATTGAGCTTATGCAACACCTGTGGAGCTTTTTCTCCCTGGGACTTCTTTAAAAATGGGCACTGCCTACTAAGGTCACATAGGGAATGAAGCATAATTCATACATAGGCACAGCAACTCAGTAAAGGCTCCTTCTAGCAAATGTGATGCCTGGCGGTGAAAGGGGAGCTGTACAGGGAGATGCCTCCATAAATGTCCTATTAAAAGTTCGGAGCTCTGCCCAGACTTGAAGAAGTCAGAGACTGATGCTAAAGAAATACCATAGTGGGGAAGGCATTCCCACTTAAAAGTAAAGTGGGACAAAATTCCCCATTAGGTGTACATCGAGCGTGTTGTGGAGACACTTGAAGAAACTGATTAGAGCAGGACAGAAGGTGTGTGTGTGTGTGTGTGTGTGTGTGTGTGTGTGTGTGTGTGTGTGTGTGTGTGTGTGTGTGTGTGTGTGTGTGTGTGTGTGTGTTGGGAAAGTGGTCCCCACTATACTGGTGGCTGAGACTACTCTAAGAGAAACTGTTAAACTACAGTTTTGTTCCAGAGAATTAGCATCTCTAAAGGCAAATCTAAGGTTTTGTAGTACACTATTTAAACTACAGAACTTGTCTGAAAAGTCCTTGTACTGAGACAGAGCTGGGTTTAAGGAAAGTTGTCAAGCCCCATGCCATCTTTACTAACTTCTGAGAAAGGTATTGTGTTATTTTTTCCTTTATGAAAAATGAGTGGCGGTAAGTGTGAATTTTCAGCTAGCTAGGTATTTCTTTATGCTCTTCTTAAACATTGCTTGTTTGAAAAGAAAATGTTTAATTCTTTAGATTTCATTTGAGACTTTCTGCTGAAGATAGCCATTTTAAGATGCTGGTAAAAAAAGAAAAAGAAGAAGATGTTGGTTTCACTAAAAGATATGTCTCAAGTTTCATTATAAGCATGATGAATGTTGTCAAAGAGCAGATTTGGGATGAATCCCCCCATATCTAACAATGCACACATTTCTATAATAAACCAGTAAAGTTTTCACAAATCAGCATGAAATATTTCACTGAGGCCTGCATACAACAAACCAGTCAATCAGCTACACTTGCAAAACATTCCACATTCAGGAATCAGAGACCTGATACGGACCCGTTTCAAATATCTGTATTTCCTGAGAATATCCTGCCTTCTTCCTCACTGGCCAGATGGTGTCATTTTCACAACAGAAAAGATGGTTTTGTGTAACTCAAACATAATGGAGCATCAACAACTGCTTCAGGGAAGATAACCTACGATTACTCACTTGGCAAAACCATGGATTTGGCATCATCCTGTGACTGGATTACACCCAAACGAGTTATTAATGTGATACTAGAATGATTATTGTTCTAATCCTTTCACTGTCACATGCCTTTTATGTGATGGGATTTTTCTGAATCTCTTTAAATGTACCATAATAAGTCTATGAGAGTTTGCTTGCACTAGCCTAAAAATACACAATTTACTAGCAACCACCTATCAGTTTATAATAAGCATCTTCCACTGAAGATGCATCATTATGAAACGTAGTATTTGTCAGCGTAGTGTTGAACTATTTAATATGCTTCACTTCAGACACATCTGATGACTCAGAAATGGATGCATAACTGAGGGGTGGCTCCCGGGCACTATACAGCTAAGAAAATTAGAAATGAACAAAGTGTCCTCCTTCATAATTCATTCCATATCTGTATGTCATGTCGCTATGTGTAACCCATGACAGAACAGCTCGTTGAAGGGGATAATGCCAAAGGGTACTTCCTCCTTACTTCCAAGTTGAAGTTATGGCAGACTGATTACATTATACCCAAGCTCAGCTTACCACACTAGACTGTCTAATAACAGTTCTAAAATGTGATCAGACTTTTGACCAAAAAGTTTCAATCTATCCATCTGAATGTCTGAATTTGACATATTAATGGAAATCTGTAATGTGTGACACTTCTAGTACATTATAAAACACCACCAGCCATCATCAACCCACCCCTTTCCCATTTTCTGCATGGGGTTGGAGTGTCTTGTCTCTCTCGATTCAATGCCACACTCCTGCCTTCAACACTTATACCTGAATGTCACAGATCTTCTTTCACACACTCCACCCACCTCTTTGCTGGATGCCCTCATTTCCTCCTGCCTTCTTCCTGTCTGTCCCAAATCTTCCTCACCAGATTGTCTTCTGCTTTTCTGCACATGTCTGAACCACCATAATCTGTTCTCTCTGATCTTTTTCGCAGTTGGAGCTACTTTGGCTTCTGCTCTTATGTCCTCAGTTCATCACCCCACAATGTGTATCTGTTTCCTATCACCTCTCCCAGGCACTTCATATCCATCACCTCTAGCTTCCTCAACTGCTCTGCCTTTACTGTCCAGGTTTCCGTACAATTTCTAACTCCTGAAAATGCTCTTTGTATTGATCTTTTTAACATCATCTCTAACAAGCTATGCTGCTGTCTCTGTGCAACCATGTATAATTAAGAGATGTAATCCAGTGCTTATCAAAGTTGTTTTATTATTATATAAATAACCCTAGCCAGTTTCTTTTTAGCCGTCATGTGGACATATACTTAGAGCTCTGCACATCCCGTTACTACTGTCTTAAAGGTTTGCTTATTTGAGGTCTCATAATACCTAGTACACTGTACCTTTGGGGCACACTTCAAAAAGAAAAGTACAGTTTTGTACCTACCATAAATGTAGATGTTCGAAGAGCCACATTGCTGCAGTCCTTACACTTGGGTAGTCCGCTGTCCTCGGTCGGCCCGAATATCAAAGTATAAGGCTGACGTCGGTCAAGGCGCATTAGACTGACATCAGCATGTCAGGGTACAAATGCGCATGACCGACGTCATATCCTCAGTCTTTTCTTGCCCCAGATGTCAGAAGACCCTAACAAGAAAGGTCAAAACCCAAAGACAACAAAACCAACAACCAACCACCCTAGCACTAATAATATGTACAATATATACAATATACACAATATTTACAATCCAACCCACACAACCGCCTCTAACTACAGAGGGGAAGGAGGGAGGGTAAATTGGACTGCAGCAATGTGGATCTTCGAACATCTACATTTATGGTAGGTACAAAACTGTACTATGTTCTTCATCTCACATTGCTGCAGTCCTTACACTTGGGTAGAATCCCAAAGCAGAGGTAAGGGAGGCTGGCACAACTATAAAGAAGCAGGCGCTGCCAAAATGCCCTGTAAAATAGCAGTGGCAAAACCAGCCCTAGATTTAGAGTAAAGTGGAAGGTGATAATGCTTAGAGAAAGTGTGCACAGAACTCCAAGTAGCTGCCTCCAAGATATCTTTAGTTGCCACCCCCCTTAAAAAAGCTGTTGAAGTGGCAGTAGCCCTAGTGGAATGAGGCCTAATCCCAGCTGGAATCTCCTTACCATGATGGGAATAACAGAAAGCAATGCAAAACCCAATCCACTTAGAAATAGTTTGTTTTGACACAGGCTTGCCCTGAGAACTCAAAGCAAAAGAAACAAATAACTGCTGAGACTGCCTGAACCCTTTAGTTCTGCTCAAATAATATCGCAACTGCCTGTGTATATCCAAAGTGTGCAAAATCTTTTCCCCTTTATTTTGGGGGTTTGCATAAAAGGTAGGCAAATGAATAGTTTGGTTTAAAGACACACTAGAAACCACTTTAGGCATAAAGGAAGGATTAGTACGTAAAGATACCCTATCCTTATGGAAAATTAAGAAAGGCTCAACTGCCATAAGGGCCTGTAATTCAGAAACCCTTCTGCAGAGGTAATGGCTAACAAAAAGCAGTCTTCCATGAAAATATTTCAACTCAGCAGTAGCTGCAGGCTCAAAAGGTTGTAGAGTGAGTTTCTCCAACACAAAATTGAGATCCCAAGCAGGAGTAGGAGCTCTCCGTGGGGTCTTATATTCTTTGCCCCTCTAAGGAATTGCTTAAACAAAGGATGAGAAAACAATGGTGGGTCACAATCATAGTGAGCAGAAATTGCTGCAGCATGAATCTTAATAGAAGAGAAGGACAAACCTTTGTCCAGTAACTCAGTTAGATATTGAAGAGCCACACTTAAATTAGGCTTAGAAACATCAAATGCTTTTGCTGCACTCCAAAATAAAAATCTCTTCCATTTATCTGCGTACACTTTCCTTGTACTAGGCCTTCTGGCTTCCAAAATAACATTCAAAACTTGCTGTGGAAGCTGAAACCCTCCAGGGTTTAAAACAGAATATGCCAGGCTGTCAGGTGAAGAGAGTGAAGTTTGACATTGAGTAAATGACTGTTCTCCTGAGTCAGCAGGTGTGGAATCGAAGGTAAAGGCCATGGAGGCTCCCTGCACCAGACTTCTCAGTAGTGGGTACCAATGCTGTCGAGGCCAATCTGGAGCTATTAAAATCATCCTTGGCTTGTCCTGTCTGACCTTCAGAAGTACCTTTGGGAGGAGAGGCAGAGGTGGAAAGGCGTACACATGAAGATTGCTCCAACTGAATGAAAGAGCATCCACCTTCCAAGCTGTGGGATGAAAACTTTTTGTGCAAAACTTTGGCAGCTGGTAGTTTAGTGGAGAAGCGAACAGATCTATGTCTGGAGTTCCCCATGACACTGTCAATTTCTGAAATACATGAGGATCCAATTTCCACTCGTGGGGATCCATAATTTGTCTGCTCAACACATCTGCTAAGGAGTTCTGTGCTCCCGGCAGAAACCTTGCCTGAAGATTTAGCTGTAAACTGAGAGCAGTCTCCCACAAAATCATTGCTTGTCTGCACAGAGGATAAGAATGTGTTCCCCCTTGCTTGTTGATGTACCACATGACAGTTGTGTTGTCTGTTAGAATCAACACCTGCCCTGGAAGAAGTAAATCCTTGAAAGCTATTAATGCAAATTGGACTGCTAACATCTCCTTCAGGTTGATATGTAGATGTAGAAGTCTGGCAGGCCACGTGTCTTGTATCCACTTTCCATTTAGATGAGCTCCCCAAGCTTTGTCTGAGGCATCTGTCGTTAGAATTTGACTCGCCTCTGGCCGGGTCACAGAGAGTCCCTTGTTTAGGTGACATTCCTGAGCCCACCACAAAAATTCCTTTTGAATGCAAGTTATTATCTGAATGACAGTGTCCAAATCTTGGCAGTGCTGTGTCCATACATTTTTGAGATACCATTGTAACTTCCTCATATGCAGTTTGGCATTGGGAAGCACCAGAATACAAGATGCCATGAACCCCAAGGCTTGAAGGACTGTCCTTGCAGTCAGCCTGGACTGATGAGACAATTGATGGAAGTAAAGAGAAAGATTCTTTTGTTTGTCCGGGGTCAAAAAGGCCATCTGGGATGCTGTATTCAGTCTCACACCCAGAAAGCACATGTCCTGAGAGGGTACTAGACTGGACTTTATTTCGTTCACAGAATACCCTAGGCATCTTAGCACTGCTATCACATAGTGAAGATGATGAAGAAGCTCTTCTTTTCCTTGAGCCAGAATCAGACAATCGTCCAAATAAGGATAGATCTGTATCCCTCTTAGTCTGAAAAAAGCTATTACTGGAGCCAGAACCTTCGTGAATACTCTGAGCGCAGTAGATAAGCCAAAGGGCAATGCAGAGAACTGATAATGAGAAGTCCCAGCCCGGAAACGTAGATACTTCCTGCAACTTATCCTGATAGGAACATGAAGGTAAGCCTCCTTGAGATCCAGAGTCACCATCCAATGATCTTTGCCCAGCAGAGGTAAAAGCTGTTGTAACGTCAACATTTTGAACTTGGGAATGTCCAGATAAGTGTTGAGGATAGATAAATCCAAAATTGGTCTCCACGTGTTCCCCTTCTTTGGTACTAGGAACAGGCGAGAATAAAATCCTAGGCCCACTTCTGACAGAGGGACCGGCTGAATGGCTCCTATTTGGAGTAGCAGAGAAATCTGTTTGTGAGCCTCTATTCTTTGCTGAGGAGGAACGTCTGGCATGCCTTTGAAAGGAGGCAAGGTATGGAAATAAAACCTGTAACCTTGGTGTATGATATCCAATACCCATCTGTCTTGGGTAATTAAACTCCAATTTTCTTTGAAAAGTGCCAACCTTCCTCCCAAAGGTGCTGCTAGTCGAGAAGACTCTGGCAGCTGAAAAGGTAGGTCATTGGGTCTGTTTACGAAAGGACTGACCCCTGCCCTCACCCGAAGACTGTGCAGGTGAACTCCTTGTTCTAGGCCTGAAAGAGCCCTGAGCTCTGCCCCTACCCGTCTAGACCTGCCCCTAGACTGGGAATCATAAGAAGGATACGTCCACCCCTTAGTAGGCCAATTTCTGCTAAACTTCGGAGGCTGAACCTGCAAAAAATCTTTAACAGTCTGCATAGACTTAGCCTTGTCTTCCATTTTCTTTAAGACTGCCTCAACAGGTGAACCAAATAACACATCAGATTGTAAAGGAGCATCCAAAATCCTTGTCTTAACATGGTCAGATAAATTCTGATCCCTCAGCCAGGCGTGCCTGCGAAGAACTGACCCTGTGGCAGCCACCCTAGACGAGGCCTGTACAGCATCAAAACCACATTGCAAAGAATGCTTACCCACTTGTTCAGAGACATGTACCAAATCCTGTAACTCTTTACAGTCAATACCTTCCGCCAGAGCATCTACCTTAGACTTTAATTGAGACAGTAGATAGTTTTGGTATTTCAGCATGTGAAACTGGCAATTTAGAGCCCTCATAGCTAGGGTGGAAGACGTATAAACTTTCTTTCCCCATCTATCCAAAGCCCTAGCCTCTTTATCTGGAGGAACCGGATTTTTAACAACAGAAGCCTTAACAC
Organism: Protopterus annectens; assembly: GCF_019279795.1. Classification (NCBI taxonomy): domain Eukaryota; kingdom Metazoa; phylum Chordata; order Ceratodontiformes; family Protopteridae; genus Protopterus; species Protopterus annectens. Next base: position 1,070,238,452 of record NC_056737.1, read on the forward strand.
CCTTAGGCCCCTAACAGTTTCTGGGTCCGCCCTAGGACTCTTAAAAAGAACCTTATGAGCTTCCGGCACCCTATAATACCTATCCGGCTTAACAGGAGCAGGAGGCAGGGAATCAGGATTAAGAGAAGCCTCTGCAAACACATCCTCCACAACATCCAAAACAGGAGGTATAGCCAAAGGCCTATGCTGGGGTAAAAACAGAAATTCCCTAAGCCTTTTCCTGGAATCTGAGAAATCCTGACCTTCCCACTTAAAATGCTCCCTCATGGAATGGAGGGTCTCTGAAAAAGAAAAATCCTCAGGAGGAGAAGCAGAAGGAGTAGAATCATCCACATCAGAATCAGAATAAGGAGAATACTCCTGCAAGTCTTCAGCCGAAGACTCTGAAACATCTGAAGCCTGCTCAACACTCCCTAACTCAGGTTCCACCCTAGGCCTCTTATCAGGAGGGGGCAAAGAACCTCTAATTAAGGTAATCAAATCTTCTGCCATTTTAAGCATATGCTTCTTGGGCACAGATCCTGAAGAACTAGGAGTGACACCAACTGAAGCTAAACCTGGCCTGCCTCTGGGAGAAGCCTTGGAAACAGAAGGCCTAACCACCCTAGGAAGGGAGGGGAGTACAGTAACCTGAGAAGCCCCTTCAGCCTGACTTGCCTCCTGAGAGGCCACATCCTGCAATAACAAGGTTTCCCCCTGGGCCTCCAGAGAAACCTCCGGTGGAACCACCGGCTCCACCGATACCTCTAAAGAACCGGCGTCCGGTACGGACGACTCGTCTACCCTGGGCTTAGCTGCTTTATCCTTGCGCTTCTTTGAAGAAGCGGATGGCGGAGCATCCGACGGCATAGTGTAATTGCACCGCTTCCCAAAGACTAACCTGGCACAATCTAACTGTCTCTTAATAGTGCGCTTATTGAACCTAGCACAAAAGCGACACCCAACAACGTCGTGCTCAGGCCCTAAACAAGGAATACACAAGGTATGATAATCTCTATGCGGTATCTGTTTCCCACAAGAAATACAGTTATTCACTTTTTCTGACATCCGGTAAACCACTGAGGCAAGAAAAAAGTAAAATATTCCCCAACGGGGTACTTAGCCAACTTTGACTCGGTCTGAAACTCCGAACTCAAAAAATTTCAGAACGCCGAACGGCACTTGCAACGCTGCTTCTGCATCGGACCATGTGGCAAAAAAGACTGAGGATATGACGTCGGTCATGCGCATTTGTACCCTGACGTCCTGATGTCAGTCTAATGCGCCTTGACCGACGTCAGCCTTATACTTTGATATTCGGGCCGACCGAGGACAGCGGACTACCCAAGTGTAAGGACTGCAGCAATGTGAGATGAAGAACATCTTCACACCTAATATAGATTTCATAGTACCTGTAGCGATAAACATTAATACAGACATATTTGCATTAATTTAACATTCATCCTATCAGAACTTCACAAGTACCAACACTATGAAATTTAAACTGCAATTCTTTAAAAAAAAAAAAAAAAAAAAAAAAACAGCAGCAAATTGTAAAAAGTGATAATATACCTTTAAAGCATTTTGCAGGAGGCTCTGCACCCCACTCCCCTGCTACTTATATACATCAACTAAAAGATCGCTGTATCTCAGAAAAGGGCCGTTACTCTTGAGATATCACAATTTTGGAGTTAACATATATTTGACTGCTTTGAGAATCAGATTTATGGTCCTTAATTTTTCAACAGGTCTTCTGCCAGGGATAACATAAATAATAATAATATAATGATAATAATTATTGTTACTATAATACCTGCAAGGCATGTGGTACTGCCCAAAACCTCTCACGTAGACGGTATGGTTACTCTTACTAAATAAGCTGTATCTTAATTTGTTATGTAGGTTTATGTATGTGTGTGTGTAAGTATACATTATTATAGCGTGTGCATTTATTTATATTTGGTAAGTATGTTACAGCACTGATTGACATGCAACTTTTTAAAACTTGGCCTGGATTGAAATTTGGTCATGTGACTTGCTCAGAGTCACACAATAGGCAAACGAAGGCTAACGGAATCAAACCACGGACTACAGGAAGCAACACATTAACAGTCTTAATCCTTCGTGCTAACTGCTAGACATACACAATAGATACATAATGTGTCATTTTTAAATAGATATATACAAGCCCACACACACACACACATATACATGTTGGATGTTACTAATAGTTATAGCTGAATTCTATTAGTGAGGTCCAATATTCCAAAAACGTCTGTATGGCCAGTACAAAACTTACTGTCAACAGTAAGCTGATTGTTCAAATACACAAAACATGCTGTGTACGCAAGCCCAAAACAGAAGAAAAGTAGTGACCAACATTGTAGTGAGATGCCATTCTGTCTAACAAAACATAAACATTTCTTGCAGGTCAGTGGTTTGGATGTATTTTGATTTTAAGAAATAAAAAATTTAACAACTGTTAATACAGTTGCAGTGTATCTTTAAATGGTGTACTGCAAGAGATGGTTAATTGTGAATACAGTGCCAAAGGAAAAGACACAGAGCTATCTACATCCTCCAGTCACAATACACACACACACACACACACACACACCACATTTTCTGTGCAACCTATGGTAAGCACACTCTCTCACTGCTGGTATAACTTAAAATGCCTCTCCATGTCACAGCTACCGGGGCAGACAGGAAGTTGCTTACACACAACATTTTAAATACTGTAATAGCAGGGAATTGTGCAGTGGAGACCTGACATGCAACTGGTGACACCAACAAGGAAAACTGGTTACAGTGTACTAAGCTACTGCGCATATTATGCCTACAGTTGATGTAGGGCTGCTTATCTCAGCTGCCTGTGATTAAGCGTGACAATGCTGTTGCTCTAGTCACACAACAAAAGACACTGTTATGAATTTTATTGTTTATGTATTGGGAATTGTTATACGTCAAAGCTCTAGTTTCCTAAATTAAAATATAGCCTTTATAAACTTTCAGTGGCCAGTACTCCTCTCATCCCCAATTTTCTAAGCAAAGCAAACTAATACTGCTGATGTAAAAAACCTCTTCAGCATGTAAAGAAACTTACACAACTATAGCCAAGCTGTTATCTGCCTTGCATTTCATCATTAGGAATGTTAAGGAATTTTGCATCAACGTGGGATTTTAAGTCTTAGGAGTTGATCTCTCCCAAAGGTTTATTCTCTAATTGAGACAATAATCTCTCTATGGTGATGTCACAATCTGTTGCCACAGGCATTGAATGGATATTGCAGGGAGCATGTCATGACATCAGGTGGGAGATAAACAGGCACTGATTACATCTTTTCGCTACCACATTTTACATCTATGATCCTTTAATAATGGAGCAATGAATTAAACAGCTAGTGTGCACACAGTTCTGCTACATTTTATTCAATTCCTTTCTATACACACTGCCTGCTCTTTAGAGGAAATTGTGCTGGTGTGTTGCAGATATTACAGATGTTAAATGGAGATTAAGTAACTCCTTTATCAAAGAGAAAACCACTTCAGCAGAGGTATCTAGTACCATCTTGAACCTGATTATTTGATCGGGGGAAATGAGGCAGAGATGGTAATCATTTAATCCTCTAAGAACCCTTTCTGAAGAGCTTTTGACTCTGTAAGCACAATTTGTTTAGCAGACATGTTTTTGTCCCCAGTAGATAAAGGCTGTTATGCTCTTAGGACTTAAAGTGTTTCATGTAAAATAATTATTTACACAGCTAAGTGTGTTGCAGGAGGTAGTTCTAACAATATATTACAAGAAATTCAAAAACAGCACTTAGGATAATCTTTTTTCATCTCTTTAACTTTTGGAACTTGTTTGGAAATTACACTGGGCTCATTTTAGCCTGGTTGTTTACTATTTTCAAACAAAAGTGTTTAATATCCAACTAAATGACTAAATGTGACAATTTGTGTGGTTTATTGATAGCATGTTGCAGAAAAAAATGATTCTAGGATGTATAAGCTGAAGGCATGAAACAGTAAACATAATATTTGCATGGAGAGAAAGAACTGTTTATTGACTGAAAGATGCTATTTTTGTTTTTCAGTATTTTAAAGCACAGTTCTATTACTTGTTCTAGTCTAACACAGTGAAGGGTAATTATCTACTTATAGTGGGTATTTCATTTGGTTGCTCTCAAGATCCTTTCTGAAACAGTACTTAAAATGAAATTACTACATTAGGGTGTTCATAGTGAGCCCACACAGACTATCATGACTATATAAAATGGAAAAATAAACAATTCATAAACTAGCTTGATATAGGCAAATGAAAAATATCTTACCCTTGTTGGTACTTACGTATTATCACAACCATATTTTCGCGGTTGCGAAGAGCGCATACCTGCAGACAGACAACTGCCTGAAACACTTATGCCAGCTGATAATAGTCCTTACTAATGTCCAAAAAGTTTAAATGACTTTCTGAAATGGCAGACCTTACAAAATGACATGAAGTACCCACCCTGGAATCATCTGTTGGCATCTTGATAGTAAGGGATATAGAACTGATGTTTTCTTCTGTTGTACGAATCTGCGTTGAGAATCAGGGATTTACACTTCTTTTGGCATCGTGTCATGTTGCAATGTATGCCATTTCTGAAAGTAATGTAAACTTTTTGGCCCATTTCTAAGGATTATCATCAACATTTGCAAGTGTTTCAGGCCCTCGTTTCCATGTAGGAATGCGGTTTTCAGTTGTGAAAGTGAAACGACACTGCGGAGCGGGGACCGTCTATGACATCGGAAAAGGTATTCCTCTGTTCAAGGAACAGCATAGTAAGTGTTTGGAAAGTACAACACCAATTTTTGCCATAGTAAATGTCACAGAAAGGGTTACAAGGAGCTTCATTTTCCAGATCCTCCTTCCAACATGAAGGAGGATCGCAGTTCCCCTGCTGTACTGGTCAGTTTAGTACAGCACATGGTTGGATGCTGTCATTCTTTGTAAAAAAAAAAAAAAAAAAAAAAAAAAAATGATCTATGACAACGGAATCCCTCTCGCACTTGTTTGCAAGAGGGCCACTTTCCTTTCTTCTTCGTGGTCCACTTGCACAAGAAAACCAAAACAACGGTAATTTGGAGTTTACATAGTTTACATTTATACATACAGCCCTGTCTTGTAAACATAATGAGTTACACAACAGAACAAATGTGGTTGCGATAATATGCAAGTACCCACTTGTTAAGTTTTGTATAATTAGTTCAATGGCTGATAATACAAATATATAAATTAGGGAGGCAATGTCATTGAATTCTTAATGTCACTAATAAACCAAAGGACGACCTGTCTGTTAACTTGTTTATAAATGACTATCATATATAATAAAGTTGTTAAGGAAACAGTGATTCTGAATGAAGTGAATTCCATGATCTCTGCAGACTGAGTGCTGTCACTTATTTTATTCTGACTTAAAGGTTTAAACAGAACAGGCTAGAGAAGCTGATTCCAACACATTTGCCAGTGCAGTAAAGGCGGGAAAGGTCTACAGCAGCGCAAAATGCAGGAATATTAAAAAAAAGGCATGAATGAGGGAGAGATGAAGCTTCAAAACCTTGGCTAGTTCCCTGTTACTTCAACAGCTAAATGGTAAAGCAGCATGAGCAGTGATTCCAAAGGTCTGGGTTTGAATCCTACTTGAAGCACTCACTTATTTAATGCTATGCTATGCTCACAAACTTTAAACAGTGCCTGTACTTCCAAAAGCCTCTAAATGATATAGCAGTTTATATGACTTCTTCTTGAGGGGCTTTTGTTGATATATTCTCAGTTTTCCTCTCTCTGATTTCTGACCGGTTTGACTCTCAGCTAGAGCGTCTTCTGCGTGGAGACATGCATGAATGGGGGTACCTTCGTTGAAGGTTGTGCATTACGGCTGGCAACTCAGCACGTAAAAATCAACTGCCAATGATTAGCAGACCAGAGTTCCGCTGTGGTGACCCCTAACCGGGAAAAGCCGAAAGACACAACAATACACACACACACATATATATATATATATATATATATAGATATATATAGATATATATATATATATATATATATATATATATATATATACGGATTCACTGCATAATCTCGAAATACTGAAACATCGAATTTCAGTATTTCAAAACTATGAAACCGAATCCACAAAACACCGAAACTACAAAACCGCGAAATTCAAAACACCAAACAAACTGCATACACTACACCCTACATACACCACAACACCCACACCACAACATAAACAAAAACTACACACATACACAACTCATACACACATAAAAAGGGGGGCAAGCTCACCTGCCCCCCACACCCCCCCTACTTATATATACTAACTCAGAGATTGCACAAACAGGAAACAAAGGCAAACTCAAACATGCACATTCTCCAGTCCCTCACACACACATCAAACATATCAGCACACTCTAACCCCCACTCAAATCCCTTGCAAAACACTCAGTTACCTGACGAAACACCTAGATCCGCACACAGCACCACGCACCATAAACACACAATCCCGGACATCAAGTAGCGTAAGGCCATAACTGCAAATTTGAGATATTCAAATTTGCGATTATGAACTTTCACAATTTTAAACATTCGGGTTTATAGTCTTGAGATACTCAAATTCGACATTTCAGTATTTCGAGATTATAAACGGCTCCTATATATATGTGTATATATATATATATATATATATATATATATATATATATATATATATATGTATATATATATATATATATATATATATATATGTATATATGTATATATATATAAAAAAACACACACAGACATGTATGTATGTATGTATATATGGGTCTTCTTCAGAATATCAATGTTTCAGAACAGCGAACTACATAAGGTTCAGGCCATATGACTTCTTCTTCTTCGTTCCGAAATGTTGAACCATTTGTACTGAGGTAGTAGTATAGTAAAGACTGGAGAATTTCCCCTTTCCCCATTGTAGTGCAGTATCAGAGTTGGAATATGTATGTAATTACCTTGCTCACCCTGTAAAAAAAAAAGTTTTCATAATGTCAATCAAATAGGTTTGACCATATGAGGTTGAATGTTTTGAAACAACATAGACCTACACACGTACACACATGTAAGGCACAATAGGACAAAGGATGGCCTACAATTATTGTCATAGCATCTGTTGTACTGTTGCTGATGACTATGGCTTACAAACATGCTCTAGGATGTTGTGTGCAGAGTGCAGACAGCAGAACTGGAGAAAATCAAACGATACAAGGCCACTCTTGCACCTGTTCCTTGTCAAACCATAAAGGCTGAAATAGAGCTCAGCTGTCTGCTAGCAGAAACTGAGCATAAAATTAAATACTATACTGCCAGTATGAAGAAAAGGAAAAGGCGTCTGGCCACACAAGATGCCCACTCTCTCCAGGACAACCCAGATTATTTGCAAACTCTGTCCTTCTAGTATACAAAAGGAAAGGACTCTTAACAGCTAAGTCACCATGGCAGGAGAATAATAATGCTAAGATATTGGAAACTGAGTGATAGTAGGGAAGTAATGAACTGGTTATAGCAAATAAGGAATGAAAGATTATCAGAGCTTTGGTGGCAGTTTTATAGCCAATGATTACACGGGTAAAATGTATTAACATGAATCAGTGATACGAGTAGACATAATAAGTACGAAACATTCTTGTCCTTCATGACTGCTAAAGTAATGTCTAGCAAAATTCAGAGATAATTACATACTTCAGTTTGGGATATTTTCAAGGTGTTCTCTAGTTTTAGAACCTGTTTGTAACATCTGAAATATTTGCATTTTGTATTATAGCTGATAAAGTGGGGACATTTCCTTCATACAGATAACTAAGTTGGGGTTTAACAAATATAAACAACATAAAAATCATTCATGGTGCTGCCTTGTTTCATAAACCGACAGCTAGTAGCCATTTAAAAGAACTAAAAATTTGTTGAGTCCTTGAGAAATGACCAAGAAATTGAGACCTTCCAAAATTCCAACAAGAATATACAAAAATAATACAAAGCAATTAAGTGAAGCAAAATAAAATATCTAACTAGAATTAAACCATTCAAGAGATGTAAATACCCTGGCATCAAGGCTACCGATTTCTGCAAAATCACTTTCCAAAGGAGATGGCATAATGGTCAGGTCTATATTAAATTCTCGAAAGCCGACAATGTCGAATCTGACATTGTCGACATGAAAATAGCGAAACTGCAGAACATCGAACAAGTAAACGGAAATCTCCATAAGGGGAGATTTCTGTTTACTTCAATGTAGTGCAATCTCAGAGTTGGTATATTTAAGTAGCGGGGTGCAGGGGTGCTTGCCCCCCTGCCTACACCATTTAGTTTTTTTTGTTTTCATTTTTTTTTCTGAACATTCGATGTTTTAACAGTTTGATAACTAAAAGTCAATCTTTAGTGATTTGAACTGTTAAATTTTCGATGTTCTAATATAGACCCTAATGGTTAAGGTGTTTATCTCACAGACACAAAGTACAGGGCTTGAATCTCACCTTTGAGGGAAACTGATTAAAGCTTAAAATAACCAACAAGAGCAGCCAGCCTAGTACTTACCTATAAACATGATCTAAACTGCAACTAAGCTAAACACTGTTATAATATATATCAGCAATATTCATACAAAGCACAACTATACAAAATAATTTCAATAATTATGGATTTGCTTAACTCTTCTATATCAAGACCAAGGTTAGTCTCATTAGACCGGTAAACTTTTTTCAGGGGATACCTAAGGTGGTATTTATACTGCTAGGGGAAATATGGCCATGGCACTGCGGAACTTCTGTTACTCTTTTTGATAAGTGCAGTGGGATCTTTTACATCCATCTGAGTTATCACCAACTCAGGCAGATGGGGTCTCAGTTTAATACCTCATCCAAAGAATTATTTAATTCTGTGTCACTGTTAAGACAATGATATCTGTTATGTGCAATAAAGAAATCTAGTGCCAAAAGTGTGCCATAACGTGCATGAGATAAACACAGTGTGCATAAATATGAAATAGCGAAAAACATCTCATAATGCAAAATGCATGCCATAGCAAATAAGGTTAAAGGAGTACAATTTTATGGGACACTCGCTAAAAGAGTAGGTATTGAAAAATAAGTTATGTACTCACCATATTGTTCCACGTTTGTTGTCCATCTTGCCGTTCATTCTTACAATGATGAGTTTGGAGCTGACTCGGCCGAATACACAGCTGAAAGACTCATACTTGGCTTGTGGCAAGTAGGTATCCCATAATGCAGTGGTGTAACTCCCCAGATCTTGTTTGCTGTTACTACTAAATGAATTGTAAATAAATATATATATATATATATATATATATATATATATATATATATATATTTATATATTATACACGTATATATATATATATATATATATATATATATATATATATATATATATATAGACATAAACAAATATATGCTATCCCAAATGGAAGGAGAAACAAACTGAAGCAGGGAACTCCTGAAGGAATTAAACATTCACCACGTCCACAAGGAGTCTTTGGCAGGGGGAATGAGGGAGGGTTCGTAAGAATGAATGGCAAGATGGACAACAAACATGGAACGTTATGGTGAGTACATAACTTCTTTATGTTATGTTGTCCTATCTCACCATCATTCTTACAATGATGGGACAGCGTCCCTAGCACCTTTTCCCTGGGTGGCTCACGAGAGTACACCTTTAAACACCGTGGAACCAAAGGAGGCCCTGTCCCTGGAGGCCAAATACACTTTGTAATGCATGATAAATGTATGAGGAGTGGCCCAGGTAGCTGCTGCACAAATATTATCCATGGGAATTCTGGCCTGTAAGGCAGATGGCGTAGCCAGTGCTCTAGTGGAATGGGCCTTCACTTTGAATGGTAAATCTCTGTTATTTGAGGTAGAGATGAATGTAATGCAGTTTGAGAGCCAGTTGGAAAGAGTAGTTTTTGAAACTGAGCTACCCTTTTTTTTGCGTCTGAGAAGGATACAAACAACTGGTCCGATTTTCTAAAATCTTTTGTCTTATGCAAATAGAATCTGAGTTGTCTGTGCACTATCAGTTGATGTAATTTGTATTCTGCCTTGTTGCTGTGATTAGGAAAAAACACTGGAAGCTCAATGGATTGATTTATGTTAGTTGAAGAAGAGACTTTAGGTAAAAAGGATGGATTAGTTCACAAGGATACCCTAGCCTTATGAAATATCAAATATGATGGTTTGATAGATAGGGCTTGCAACTCTGATACTCTTCTAGCAGATGTTATAGCCACCAGAAAAATGGTCTTCCAGAAAAGGAACTTGAGGTCTGAAGATGAGCAGGGTTCAAAAGGTGGTAGCGTCAGGTGAGACGGAACACAATTTAAATCCCAAGGAGAAAGGTGTTCCTTAAAGGGAGGTCTTAATAAAGAGGTACCTTTCAAGAAGGCTCTACACAACCTGCGTGACATTAAGTTTGAGGTAGGATCACCAATGTGGAAATTTGAGATTGCAGTGAGTTGTACTCTGATGATTGCTACAGCTGAACCCTGTTGGAAGATTTCCGACAAAAATTCCAAAATAGAGTGAATGGGCGTAGAAAAGGGGTCAATGTTCCTGTTTTGAGCCCAGAGGGAAAACCTTTTCCATTTGCTAGAATACAGTTTTCTGGTGGAAGCTTTATGAGAGGACATCAAGATATGTTTAACTGTTGGAGTGAAATTCTGAAGCCTGACTAGATTGGGAAATGGAGCAGCCAAGCTGTCAATTTGAGGGCGTGGAGAGAAGGATGAAGTGCACCTGACATATGTGTCAGCAGGTCTGGAACTGGGTCCAGCATCCAAGGCTTCTCCTGAAGATGAGGCCAAAGGAAGGGGAACCAAACCTGACGAGGCCAGTAAAGACCAATGACAATCCTCCTGCTTCCCAAGGACTGTGCTTTCTGAATGACTCTGGGTATGAGTGGAAACGGAGGAAAGGCATACAGAAGTCCCGAAGGCCAATTGTGACCAAGTACATCTCAGTGTCTCCCCCGGAGGAGGGGATTAGGGTAAAGTAGTTGCTGCACTTGGCATTCATGGTAGTGGCAAAAAGATCGCAGCAAGGCAGACCCCATGTTCGGAAAATCCTTTTCGCTATGTTCTGATTGAGAGACCACTCATGAGGCATTAAAATTGCCCTGCTCAGCTTGTCTGCAATCACGTTGGACTTCCCCGGAATGTGTGTTGCTATTAGAAAGTGCTGGGAAGAATCTGCCCATTGCCAAACTCTTAGGGCCGTGTGACAAAGAGGGTAAGATCTGGTTCCCCCCTGCTTGTTTATGTACCAAACCACAGACTTATTGTCTGACTGTATCTCAATTGTCCCTAGAGGGAGAGAGTCATGAAGTGCTTGTAACGCAAGAAGCACTGCTCTCATCTCTAGGACATTTATATGCAAGTGAGCCTTGTGTTCTTGCCCTATACCTTGGACTCTTCTCCCCAGATAATGCCCCCCCCACCCTATCTGGGACGCATCCGTGGACACCGTAGCTACGGGTTGTTTTGGAACACAGGGTCTCCCTATGGTCACATGGCTGGAGTGTATCCACCATCTTAAGTCATTTTTGCATGATTCCATTGACCTGATTGGGTGAGACATAGGAAGCTCTTGAAGTGGCCATTGGGAGAACAACAGCCACTGAAGGGTCCTCATGTGCATTCTGGCAAGAGGAACCAATGTTATGGTGGAAGCCATTGCCCCTAATAATCTTAGAACTATCTTGGCTTTCACCTTGGTTTTGGGAAGAAGATAAAAAATATGCTGTCTGAGTGCTGCAACTCTGTCTGTTGAAAGATGTGCTACCATAGAAGCGGTGTCTAGATCTGCGCCTATAAATGTAATATGTTGACAGGGCAACAAGGCAGATTTTTGAAAGTTGACTGTAATGCCCAACTGAGCGCAAACATCCAAAATCAGATCACTGGCTTGTTGGAGTAGATGCTTGGTGGTGGCAGATAGGAGCCAGTCGTCTAGATAGGGAAACACTTGGAATTCTAGATGCCTCAGGTGAGCCATGACTACTGCCATGCATTTGGTGATACTCTGGGGGCTGTACTGAGACCAAAGGGCAGAGCTCGGAACTGATAATGACTGGCTCCCAGCTGGAAGCATAAGTACCTTCTCGATGCCCTCTCCATTTTTATGTGGTAGTAAGCATCTTGAAGGTCTATCGAGCACATCCAATCATCTTTCCCTAAAAAGGGAAGTATAGACGGCAGTATCACCATTCGGAACTTTGACTTCTTGACAGATTCGTTTAATTTGCTTAGGTCTAATATGGGTCTCTAGTCCCCTGTTCTTTTTGGCACCAGAAAGAATCTTGAGTAAGTTCTGACTCCTATTTGGTCTGTGGGGACTTCTTGGATGACTCTTTTTTTGCAGCAACTTTTGAATCTCTATAGTTGCTTGCTCTCTTAGATTGGGTGGAGCATCTGAGATTGTTCTAGTCTGTGGAACAGGATCGGAAAAGGGAATGGAATATCCTCTGGATATTATTCTTAGTACCCACTTGTCTCATGTGATAGTTTATCAGGCTTCTGGGTACATAGATAAATGTCCCTGACTGCCTCCAGAGTAGAGCAGTTGGGCCTTCTTTCAGGAGCACTGATAAGGGCGTACGCGAAATAAATCACGGTCACCCTAGTTCTGCAGGCCCCCTCTGTCTCTAGGGTGGTGTCTACTATTGTTACCTCCCCCTCTGCCCCTGGGGAAGGAATCAACCCATGCGTCCTGGAAAACTTTCTGGGATCATTTGAACCACATTTTCCCACTCTTCTGACCGTTAGGATAAGATCTTGAAAGTACGGAGAAATGTACTCTAATGGCAGAGAGAGTTTTTCCTTCCTGATTGCATCAGATGAGAGTGTCTTTTACTTTGGGTCCAAAGAGTGAGGAACCATCAAAAGGGGCATTAGTAAAAGTAGATTTAAAGGGCTCTGCAAAACTGCACAAGTGCATCCAGGAGTGTCTCCTAAGGGAAACTCTGGAACCTGCTGCTCTGCTCGTCCATCATCTGCATAAGATATCAGCGTTATGGAGAGGTTGACGATGGAATTTAAGGTGGATAGCTGGGAGGAGACCTTCTCATTCACCCCAGCAGCCAATGTACCTTGTAGAGTATCTCCTAGTTCTTTCAGAAGATCTCTCTGTAGCCTTGTGAAATGAGTGAGGTAGTTCGAAGAGTAAAGGTCATTGATGAAAAGACACGCTTCCCATATCTGTCCATCATTCGAGAGTCTTTATTCGGAGGATGAACAGATGAGGATGTCTCTGAATGTTGCTTCTTGGTGGCTGCTGCCACCACCATAGCATCTACAGGTACCCCCTTAGTGAGGAAATCCTTTCCCGAAGGAGCTGATAAGAATTTGTTTGGCCTCCGAGGGACTGGTTCCATTGTGTCAGGTGACTCCCACACCTTTCAACTGACCAGGTCAATTAGCTCATCAAAAGGCAGAGACACCCAGGAGGCTGAAGGTTGAGATCCAAAGCCTTCAGGTACTCGGACTCCTCATCAGAATGGGTGGTGGCCTGCCAGCCGCCTCTCTGCCTCAGGATCGCTAGAATATCTGCAAATGAGATATCATCAGAGGACGACCGTGGGGACCCTTCCAACTCCTCAAGGTCAGTGCATGAAGTGACGGACTCATCTAGAGAGTCTATGTGCTTCCTCTTGCAAGTTCTCTTCCGAGGTGGCTCCTCAGAAAGGTATTCTGGGGAGGCCTCGGAGGAGAGAGGTTCACCTCCTGAGTCTCTGGATCTCCCCTGTCCTGTGGAGTGGGTGGTGCCGAGACAGTAGCCAGTGCCTTGGGGGGAGAGTGCTGGTATCCTTGTATGGAGCTGTATGGGCAGACAGCACACTCCTCATCAGCTCAAAGGTGGATCCCACTGGCTCTGAAGACTCCCTCGGCTCTGAGGAGACAGAGGAAGCCACCAGAACTAGCGAGATCGGACCTGGGCTAACCCGGGCTGAGGCTCCAAGGGGCAGGCTTGGCACCAAAGACAATTGGGGCCGAGAACCCCCCTCGGGGCCGACCGAGGAACCCTGGCTCCCAGACTCTCCGGACGGCGCCAAGAGTTTCGGAGCAGAAATCAGCTCGGTGAACACCAAAGTGGGTCTCGGAATCGATGGATCCACAGTAAGTGGTACCAAGCACTCTGGCTCCAAAGGTCCAGCTTGGCTAAGAGGAGGAACAACAGTGGGTACAGCTGGTATAGTAGGCTTCAGGACTAAATGGGTTGGAGTAGAAAATAATTTGGTTAGCGCCGGTGACTTCAAGAGTCTGCGCACCACCTCCACGTCATCGTCAGATGAGCTCCTGATGGACCTGGAGGAAAAGGATGGAGAACAAGACCTGTACAAAATGGGAGATCTCAGTGTCGGGGAAACTGGTGAAATATCCATGGACCGGCACCGAGGAGAGGTATTTTGCGGCTCCGAAGACTTTGGAGCCGAAGAATCAAACTTGTCAATCAATATAACCTCCAACGGCTCCAAGGACTGTGGAACTGAGGAGGTAGTAGCCTTAGAAATTTTTGGTAACTTGACTGGCAGATCCAACTGAGCCGATGTAGCAGGTGATTGTCTCTTTTGAGATTTGTCCTTTTTAGATGAAGGAGAAGAAGAAGAGGAAGAAGAACTATGAACAGCTTCCTCAAAAGTTGGCTTTAAGAGCCCTTTCAGAATCAATTTGTTTCTCCTTTCTTGTTAGACCATGGCACTGAAGGAATGACAGAATGTACAATCCTCTTGTAAATGAATAGCTCCAAGGCAATACACACATATGACATGACAGTCGGTGACAGACATATTTTGTGAACACTTCTGGCATTTTTTGAAGCTCGAAGGCTTATGTTCCCTCTCCTTTGGGTCTTTGGACATGATAATAATAAAGACCACAATATAACAACAAGAAAATCTACTTACTAAAACTACTAATCTATAGCTAATTACAGGAAACACTGAGGAGACAGATAACAAGGGAAGAAAATAGGGCCTCTAACTAAAACAGCCCTATTTCCCAGAAAAAACAACACACCAACTACAAGCCCTCTAACTAAAATGGGTGAAGAGCTCTCTAACTTAAATAAGCTACTATTAATCTATACGACAAGACACAACAAGAACCACTACAAGGGATACAGTAAGGCCTACAAAACAATGGCCAAAGGCAGCACCAAAGGGAATAATAGCTATAATAATTTAGATATTACTAGTTCGAAAGCTAACTATGTAACTACAATGCAAGAAAAAAGCATGTATTATAATTCAGAAAAAGATTAAAGGTTGTAATAAAGTAATAAGTAGAAAAATTTTCACAACTTAGCCACTGCCAAGAAGAGCACATCCAACCTTGTAAAGCAGCAAAGGAGATCTGGGGAGTTACACCACTGCATTATGGGATACCTACTTGCCAGGAGCCAAGTTTGAGTCTTTCAGCTGTGTATTCAGCCGAGTCAAAGCCGACAATCGGCTCCGAACCCATCACTGTAAGAATGAAGGCGAGATACGACAACATAACATCATCCTTCTCCTTGTTTCATTCTTTCTTTAAGACGTAATAAGTTGTTCTGGCTTCTTGCAGGCCAGAGTTTCTTATCAGATCTTAAACTGAGGTCTTATCAATCTGAGTCTCGTAGTAGCTCAGACAGATGCAAAATGGTCCCATAACACTTACATAAGAGAGAAGAGGAAGCTCTCCAGGAACCCGGTCAATTTTCCTCTCTTCAGCGATACCACCACCTTGGGTCTCCCTGAAGAGAGTCTGTTCGCTAGTGGGACTAACCCAGTCAATGACTGATGGAAAAATAAATAGATAACGTATGACAGGTACTTTAGGGTTTATTTTGCCTGCAATACAAGTGCTGGCCCCTACGGAGGTAAAAAAGAGGCAGCAATTACCCTCCACCTCGTGCTCCTAAGGGAAAATGCCCAAAGAATGACTAATAAATAAGGTTGCCACATAGCTATAGCTAGTGAAAAACTAGTACCCATGCTCTTGTAGAAACCTCATCATAGTCATTAGTAACAGAGCCTCCCTGAATGCTGCAAGCCATGGTGAATTTGCCAGATAGTATCCAGGGGAACTATAGTGCATACTAGCAGCAAAGGTCCTGCCCATCAGCTGTACCAGCTGTTCCCCTATCACAGGGAGACAACAGATTGTCAGTCACATCAAACATCATTCAATTGTTTGCAATAAAACACTCATATAGACATACTAGACAAAAAAAGCTAAAGGGTTGAGGGTGCGCTCTAATACTGAGACCATGAAAAAGATATCAGATACTGCTGTGGTAACTGCCTCACACAAATGTACTGCATCTCATCTGTCCCTTTCCTGTTTTTTTTTTTTTGTTTTTTTTTAACTTTTGGATAGAATGTCAAATAACAAAACTATGCTGAGCAATGACTGGAAAGTTTCCGTCTGTGTAGGACTAAATGGCAGAGCTGAACTGTGCAGACAATGTGTAGCTATATGCACAGACCAGGGACCAAGTTGCAGCTTTACAGATATCTTCAGAAGAAGATCCTGCAAGGAAAGTAGCAGAAACAGCAGCGCCCCTACAGAGCAGGCTTTTCACTAACTTGGTTAGGGCTTGCAAGTGATATCAAACCAAAAGGTAATACAGATGGCTAATTCTTTCAGATGATTCATCTTCTCATCCATATAACTATATTAAAGGAAAGCAAAACAACATACATCTGGTCTGTGACTTTAGATACTGTGTAACAGTGAGCAATATCCAGTTCATATGACATGCAATTCAATGGGCAAGTGGAGAGGACTAACCTAACCAAGCAGTTAATAAAAGGAAAAAGAACTGTAACAAAAGTTATGATCATCTCAGTTCTGGAAACTAGTTAACACTCCACTGCTGGGGCTCAATCTCTTTCAAGCTCAAATGTTAATGGTCACATTATAAAGCAAACTACCGACTTCATCTATGTTACTAATGCCAGAAAATCTATATAAAGCACAGGAAATAGCATATAAAAATCAGCAGATATAGAAATACTGTTATAACATTTACAGGAGACTACCACAGTTACAAACTAGAGATAAAGTGAAAATACAAAAGCTGAAGAAAAAGTTTGCTGATTGAAACTAGAGTAGCTGGTCAAGTAGTTGAACCCAGATCCCATGTTATTCTTGCAAAAGGCAGAAAGCTGTACAGGACAATTCAACGACACTTTTATAAAACAAATACAGTGGAGTTCAAGAAAGAGAAATATCTGGAATTGTCCCAATCAGCAGTGTCACAAGAAAATACACAGACGCCAGACTGCAACTACCCAGAGATACACAAACAGGTTCCTTTAGTTATCTTGCCAAGAACACTTGAACTGCAGCAACAATTGTTGTTTTAAATTTTTCCATATGTTTTGAGATTCTTATACTGTGATAGGAATGGAACCCATTCCTGGATCAGGGTATCATTAGAGTTCAAGAAATATGAATTGTTCACTCTTTGAAGTTTGCTAAGAATGCTCTTCACAGCACCCATAATATGTTCAGAATTGCTCCTTTTGCAATTCATATGGCACTGGTAGCATACTTAAGTACTCTTATAAATGAGTTTTCCTTAGTTGCGTTACTCCTACTGTTACTGGAACTACCTAGGTATCATTATCTTACATCGGTGTAATTTCTGCTTGCAAATTCTGGTATTTTATGACTTTGTTTCTCTCAGTACAGAGGACATTATAATCGGGTGTAGTTATTTCAGCGGTTAATATTTCTTTTGTCTTTTTTTCTTGGACTACTATATCTGGTTTACTTGCATCTGTTTAACTGTGAGTACTGGGTGATCCCATGTAATCCACTCTTCACTACTGTCAATGATGTTTTGTGGCTCATGTTTCCAATACTTTGCAGCTACTTGTATACAACAGTGTTTGCACAATTGCTAGTGGAAGAGTCATAACACATTATTGTGCCTTTCAGGATATAGATCCTCCACCATGTGTGTATCACGACCAGGTGCAACTGTTCCCAGGTCTGTACTACAGAACTTGCATTTGTCAGTTTCTCCCACTTTTTCTAAAGTCTGTAAACCAATGTGTATGTAGTCCACAGTCTTGGGTCACTATTATCAATCTTTCATCTTTTAGTATGAAATCACCTGTCTTTAATCATTCATGTGACAAATCGTCATCAACACAATTGTTACAGGAATTCTCTATGCTTTCTGCTATAATTGTGGACTTTCTAGTTCTTTTCTTTTCTTCTGGCCCTATTCTTTATATTCCTTATTTTTTTTTGGGGGGGTGCTCTTTCTGTTGTTGCCAGATTCTTGTCTACTTCTGGTTTGACTTCCGGTCCCACTCTTTTCTGAAATGCTTCTACTAAACTAAGCAAAGAGGTCCTTAAAGGAGGATCAAATGTCTAGACAGAGCAGCCCTGTTAAAATCTCCAGATTTGGAAGACAACTGAAGAAAGCAGACAGATACATAAACATAAGATGCAAGTAATTAAACATAGGATGCAAGTAATTAAACATCAGCCAATGGCCAAGTCAAAATTTTCTAATACATCAGGTAGAAGCTTCCCATGCATGTCAAGCAGAGCACCTTGCTGGCCCTCTTCAAGAGAAATCTTGACGAGTGGATAGGTAACAAAAAGTTCACCCCAGGGATCACTCCAGTTGCCCTACTGGATGGGGGCACTGTGAACTAACATCAGGTGGCACAGTGCCAAGGCAATTTTTTTGGGCTAGGCTTATAAAGGCTCCAGGGCCATTAGCCTAGTACACACCTATGAACCTATGAACATAACACACATATACACACACACACATATATAACATACGTGTGTGTGTGTGTCCCTATCAGATGATCATGTTTTCAAAAACTTGAAATTCACATGGTCAAGACCATATGACAGAGATTTTAAAAACCTGAAGCTTTTGAATGAAGATTGCAGTACAGTGAGGAATAGAAAATATACCATTTTCCCCACTGTAGTGCGATCTTGGAGTTGGTATATATAATTTGCAGGGGGTGTGGTGGGCGCAGTT
Organism: Protopterus annectens; assembly: GCF_019279795.1. Taxonomy (NCBI): domain Eukaryota; kingdom Metazoa; phylum Chordata; order Ceratodontiformes; family Protopteridae; genus Protopterus; species Protopterus annectens. The sequence goes on from NC_056737.1 coordinate 1,070,257,526, forward strand.
TTCATAAACTTGATCATATGGTCTCGACCATATGAATTTCAAGTTTCTGAAAACTCGATCTTCTGACATAGACCCATATATATCTCCAAGAGAAAGCAAAACTAATCAATACAAAAAGAGCAGCGCAAAAGATATCCAGATATGGATAATTTTACAATACAAAAATAAGAAAACAAAGAGGAAAAGCAGAAAAGAGAATTAATGATGGAGAAATTAACGAAATAGAAACTGAGATTATGGATTACCTGCAAAGGGAAGGATTTAGTGTGGAACATCTAAATTTGATGACATCACAGCAGGCTAGAGGAATTGATCCCCAAATTAAGGAGAAACCAGTGGAACAGGAAGAATCTGATCAGTTGCAATATGACGATACTTTGGAGTTGCACAGCAAGGGAAGGAACAGGAAGCTGTGGGAACTCTGACGCAGTCAATGCTGTGGCGTGATAGGCCAGTGAGTTCCCATATGAAAGAGCAACAGATGACACAGGATGCAACTAAAGAGAATGTGGGACAGGAAGATGCTCTGGAACTTTCTAATGAACACCCACAGGAAATGGAGAACAAAGAATGTCCTCTCAGTTTAGAAAAAAATGACTTAAGAGAAGAGTTGCTTGATTTAATAGAGATGAACAGACATATTAAGATCAATGAAAGAAATAGACTACAGAAAGTCAATAAAACCCAAAAAGTTAGAAGTCTGATAAAACAAATGAATACAGCAATTAGACAGTTCATAGAGATTCATGTGATATAACAGAAGTAAATAAGATATATTACTGTACAGCTAAATTATTAACAGATAAAGTCTTACTACAAAAACACAGGGCAGTAAGGGAAAGGAAGCGAGAAATCAAATGCCATCATGGAAATATCAAATAGAGAAAACTATAAAGCAATTAAGACAAAAAGTGTCACTGTTATAACAGTATAGAAGAGGGAACAGATCAACAAAAATACTCAAAAAGTTAGACGTGATCAAAGCAATGTGCAGTATCAGAACAGATCAGGCTCCATCATGCACTATTACAAATAATAAACTACAGATTTCAGCACAGGCAGAAAAACGTAGAAGATACACAGATAAATATAAAGGAAAAGTTCAAAATAAGCAGTTTATTGATGAACCAAAAAAGTTCTATAGAGAACTAGGAAACGAGCAAAAGGAATTGAAACACCACAAAAAAACAAGAAATAGATAAATTTTGGAGAAATATTTATGAAGATCCTGTGGAACATACAAAGATGATAAATGGACAGAAGACGTAAAGAAAATAAATTGTTCAACTGTTCAGGATATGAAAATGGGATGAAGTAATGGCCAGAGAGACTGAAACAAAGTTAAGAAAAAAAACCTCAGTGGAAAACCCCAGGCCCAGATGCAGTACCTAACTTCTGGCTAAAAGTATTAACATCAACATGAAGATTTAGCCATGAGTAAGAACTATTTATATGCGCACACCGAACAGATGCTAACCTGGTTAACAACAGGAAAAACAATACTCCTACTTAAGACAGAACCTCCAACTATCCTAAAAACTATAGACCAATAACTTGCCTCCTGATGATGTATAAAATAATGACTGGAATTGTTGCCAATGCTGTTTATAGTCATTTAGAAGAAAACTCAATCATGGCAATAGAACAAAAGGGTAACAAAAGAAAGTCATATGGAACAAAGGATCATTTGTTGTTAAAAAATGTCATAACGGAGAACTGCAAAAAAAGGAAGAATCTAAGTATGGCATGGACAGATTACAAAATAAGCATTTGATAGTATCCCACACTCATGGATAAAAGAGTGCTTAAAAATTGTAAGATACACCCTACACTGATTGATTACATTACAGCAACCATGAGACAGTGGCAAACCACTTTGCAGTTAAGCCATGATAAAGGACAAATTATTATTCTAGGGATACAATTTCAAAGAGGGATATTCCAAGGTGACTGTCACCAGTGCTCTTTTGTTTTGCCCTTAACCCATTACGTTGTTTACTTAACAGATTAGGTCATGGTTACAATTTAGCACTCAAAACAATGATGTACAAGGACTCATCTTCTTGGATGATTTAAAACTGTATAGCTCATCAGACGAGGAACTGAAAGCACAACTGCAAGCTGTCAAAACATTTTCAGATGATATAAGAATGTCATTTGGTCTTGGTAAATGTGTAAAAGCAACCTTTAAAAAAAGAAAGCTGCAGCACCAAGAAAAAATCAATCTGGGACAAGAATATGATATAAGAGAATTTGAGCAAGAGGGAGTGTATAAATATTTGTGAATAGATCAAGGATCAACAATAAAACATGAACACATGTGAATACAACTTAGTAAAAAATATTTTAGAAGACTAAAATTAATACTGAAAACATGGTTGACATCTAGGAACCAAGTCCAAGCTATCAACCAATTTGCTCTTCCTGTCCTAACTTACAGTTTTGGAGTGACTGATTGGCACAAAAAGGTGTTGGATCGGTTGGATAGGAAAATGAGAAAGATGCTTCATGCTTATCAAGTATACCAAGAATATATATTCCCTGTTCTGAAGGAGGTATGGGCCTCCTCGAAACTGATTACATGTATAGATCTGCAACTGTAGGGCTGCACACATATCTGCTGACCTCAAAAGACCCAAACATAGTGAAATTTTTAAAACATGAGAAGAATAAGTCTAAGATGACTTCCTTGCTTAGTGTAGCAGAAGCATATCGGTGTCAAGTGGGAATGGAATTCAAACCAGAAGTAGACAAAAATCAGACAGCAACTGAATGTGCTAGAAAACAATATAAGGTAAAGGATCAGATGAGAAGTAAAGAAGTATGGGAAATGCATGAATATAGCTGTAAGTAAAGAAAACTATTAGAACAGCCTTGTGTTGATCACAATCGAACACAAAAATAGTTAAGGAGAGGTGAATTTAAACCAAAAGACAAAAGGGTAACATTGGTGGCCTAACATAGTGGACTATGTACACGTTGGTTTACAAAGTCCATTTAACATTTGGGAGAAACAGATAAATAGGTTCACATGTTCATAGCTTGGTACTAGGCTATCGGCCTTAGGGCCTATACAAGCCTAGCCATAACAATTCCCTGGCTACTTCTTCCCACAATATTTACTTCCCTGGACCCCTGTCTAGCAGGGAGACTATTGTGATCCCCGGGGTGAATTTCCTATCTCCCATCCAATCGTCAAGGTTCCTTTTGAACAGGGCCAAAGGGGCATTCTGCTTGACATGTATGGGCAGTCTATTCCAGAGTCTGGGGAGTCTCTGGATCAGTAACCTATCCCTCCAGCATGTTTTGTTTATTGTGATGACAAGGTTTAGATCCCTGGAGCATATGGCTCTGAGGGATTGGGATTTCTTTAAGTGTAGCATGTCCAACAGCCCAGGGTTTGACATGGCCTTGTATGTTAAGCAGAGATCACCTCTGAGTAGACAACATGCGACAGAGTATAGCTAGAGTTTTTTTAGACGGTCAGCATAGGGCATCTGCTTTAGGCCTGTGATTCTTTTAGTGAGTTATTTCTGCGGCCTTTCCAGTTGCTGCAGATGTCTTGAGAGATACATACTAAATGGGGCGTTGTATTCTATAATGGGTCAAATGAGGGATGAGTACAATGGGACAGTGACCTCCTTTTTTCTGGATGAAAAGCCCTTAGTGATGAGGTGTGCCACATAGAAGGATTTTCTGACTGTTGAGGCGATGTGGTTATCGAAGGTGAGACCACTGTCCACCTGTGTCCCTAAGACTCTTATCACACTTTCGGTGTTTAGTGTACTGCCACCTATGTGGTAATTCACAGGTACATGTTTTTTCCCCAAAGAGGATAACTAAATGTAGGTTTTGTACAACAGAATTGGAAACAGTTGCAAGATTTGTTGCTGGTTGTGATGTACTAATGGCAGAAGGACTGTATACTGAAAGGCATAATAATGTGGCAAGACTATTGCATAGGGAATTGTGAAAACATTATAATACTGAAGTAGCTGAAAAACACTGGCAACATGAGCCACAAAGCGTCATAGAAAATGATGATGTTTATATCAAATGGGATCATCAATTACCAAGAGTTCAAAAAATAGATCCAAGAAAACCAAATGTAGTGGTCCATGAAAAGAAGACAAAATTAGCACTGATCATTGAAATTGCTACACCTAGTGACTAGAGTGTCTTACATACACAGAGAGACACAAAGTGATAAAATACCAGGATTTGCAGGCAGAAATAAGGGCAATGTGCAAGAAGGATACCCAGACAGTGCCAATAGCAGCAGGAACAACAGGTTTTATAAAAAATAATTTACAGTTGTAGTTGAAACATCACTAATTTCATGAACTTTAATCATACTTTGACTTAGGAATGGGGTCCATTCCGGTCATGGTATTCGAAAGCAAAAAGACTTGGAGAGATTAAACCATATATAAACAGTCCAAGAACTGATCATGATGTGAAAGACTGAGAAGTTTAATTTATTAAAATTTGTTTGAATGTGTAAAAAAAATACCTTTGGATAAAAAACATAACATGTTTAGTATAAAGTTACAGATGGCTTTTAAATGACTGATATGACTAATACATACTACCTCACAGAATATATATGATATGAATATATTTTTTTTTAAACTAGAGACAAAGGAAGACATTAGTATGTGAGGTAGATCCTTAAATGTACTAACATCTACCTACAGAAAGTTGGATGCCATATGATCAAATTTCTAGAATCAGTCTGAATAAACACTTGATGAAGGCTAATGAATCATCTACAGTAACTTTGTTACCTATGGAACATTCTGATACAACAACACCCACAAGGGCAGGTCATGGCAGGTGTTGAACAAACTATTGTGCATTCAATACTTGGGTCTATCCTCAAGTTTTGTTGATGTGTGTGTGTGTGTGTGTGTGTGTGTGTGTGTGTGTGTGTGTGTGTGTGTGTGTGTGCACGCACACGCGTGTGTGGGGATGGCATTGGATGTTCTTTAACATGGGTGGCAAGCCCAGATAGACCTGGGGAATGAGGGATGAGAAGCAAAGAATTTGCTTTCAAGTGCTATCAGTGAGTCTGCCATGGCAGATTTAGGTGGCCCTCTATAGGGTCGCAGGCTGGATGTCAGTATACTCTTTTTGTTCAAACGTGAGCCATCTGGGTGCAGATACCCCAGATCTCATTAACCTATTCTTGTCAGTCAACAATAGACATAAGCTCAACCTGTCCCTAGCTGGGGATGAGACCAGTGAGATGGAATTAAATTGAGATGGATGCTAATAATGTAAAGCCTCTGAGCTCTTTATAAAAGGCACGCTTCTGAACACTGCAATGAGAAGCCTTAACTGTCACTATCCTGAGTAAAGTTGGGTAGTTTTTCCAATTTCATTCCTTTCATCTCATTGTGGATGAGTGAAAACAACAGCACTTAGTCCAGCAGCTCATACCTCACTTCTTACTCGAGCAACAGAGTTAGTGCCCAGGTGGATCCCCAATAGAGCTAGTGCCCAGGTGGATCCCCAGTATAAGTTAGTGTCCAGGTGGATCCCCAATGCAGTTGATGCCCAAGTGGATTCCCAATAGAGCTACTGCCCAGGTGGATCCCCAATAGAATTACTGTCCAGATGTCTCAGAGAACAACTACATGGCTTTAGCTTCCCGTTACTGAATAAGGGGACTTTCTGGGCTCAAAACCTCAAAGTGAATGGGTGGAAAAGCAATAAGTATGGAATAAGAAAGATTATCAAGAAGACCTGAGCATGATGTTATGGAATATATCTACTGAGGACACATGCACCCCAGAGCAGATCAGCTGAAGAGGGGAAAAAATAAAACAAATAACCCTGGAATTCAAAACAGAAAATCCCAGCAGTCATCCACTGTAAAAGTTCATCAAGCTAAAGTTCCCAGTTCTATGAAGGATAAAAAATAAAAGTTCACACAGTATCACATTTTTATTGTGCCATGTTTTGCATGCACAACTCATCACAAAGCAACATTTCACTTAGAGTGTTCATATATTTTCTCTAGCTGGCATCCCTTCCAACATAAGTTGTAAAGACTGAAGTTTTCATGTTTAAATTTTGGGACCAACTGTAGTGAGGCATTAATGACACAAATGGAAAAAGAGAAATAAATGATAGGCTGAAATTTCAGAAGCATGGAAGGGCAAGACATATTTACTAAGCAAGAAAGTGACCAACTGTACCATTTAACTTCAAGTTTTACAAAAATGTTTCATTTTCAGGGGAAGGAGAATGGATTTTGTTCCTTCTCATGACTGTTAAGTGCATAAAATCCCTGTTGGCTTCTGAAGTTCATTTGAAGGCTAACATCCCTTTTAGATTTACATCTGTGCAGCAGTGATCCTTATGATGAACAAATGACAACTTGTTTTGGATAAGCCCAACTACCTGGTTACCAAACAATAAAAAGGATTCTTAAAGCACAAACAAGAGCAATATGAACAGCAAAGTTCCAAAATGGCCTCAAATGTGGGAAAACTAAGACAGTTACTCACAATAAGCGATATATACATTTTACAAATTCTACATTAAAAAATACACTTCTAACTGTAATTAAAAAGTATCCATGAATTTTTGCAAGGAAACAAAATCACTGAAAAAGGAAAGCGGTGCACACAAGTAAAGAAGCAGGATATCCATCTGTTTCACTACAAAGTCAGATTTGGAAATTAATCCACTTCACCAAAAGGTTTAAATGAGGAGCAGGCACTTAGCTTTGCTACCACCACTGAGTGAGAGAAGTGCAGGAATAGATCAGCGCATTGTGTTTAACGAACATGACAGATGTCACACCACCATTGCAAATATACCTCCTGATATGGAAGCTGACCTAGGAATAAAGGCCTCCAGTTACTATTTCATATATTTACCATCGCTTTCAAAATCCAGCCCCTGACACAGGTAGTCAGAAGATTCAATTCCCAGGTAGAAGGTGGGGGGAGAAGAGTTATGGCTGGAAAGGGGCACGAGGATCTGTACTGAGTTAGGATATGAGGAAACTCTGTGACGTCAGGTAAGTGTGTGCCTTAAACTAAACCAGGAAGATTACCACTGCCGGAATGGCTAAATAAATTAAAACAAAAATGTTACTCAGCTTCAATGGTGGGGGGAAGAGGTAGCAACATTAGTCAGAAAAGAGGGACATGACAACAGACAAAGAATAGCAGGGAATGACGAGAATAAAGGGGGAGAAAGTGAAAGTGATATGCACTGCAGAGACTTGGGTAAACATGAAATGGTTACATTTTATTTATGCAGAAAGACAAGAGACACACAACACAAATACTGTCTACAGTGTATAGGGTCCAGGATATGCAAAGTGCCTGAATTCATATTGCAAAGAAAAGACTTAGAGAGGAAAAGATATTGGGCAGGATTCACGAAACCTCCGTGTAAGAGTTAATATGTCTTACACGGAGGCTGCAGTCTAACGGTATGACGTCAGCATGCCATGCATATTCATGAGGGCATGCTGAATCACACCCTAGGCTAACACGGTCCGTCTAGGACAGTAGGGGGCGTGTCCGAATGCCGAGTTCTGCAAAGGGACACGCCCCCAGAAGAGTCAGAGTCCTGAAAGTAAACTCCCACGAGCGAGTCCGTGGAAATGTCAAGGAACACAACACCACACATGCCCCCACAGACTTTTTTTATATAATTTCCAAAATGTTTGCCTGTAGTTGCGCTCGTTTGTGCGGGTATGCCCTCCGCTCAGAACAAACCAAATCCTATGCACGGGGGAATGCACGGTCCCAACCAAGTATCAAACGCGCCAAATAGACCAGCAAGGCAGCACGGAGTTCAAATATATTTATTTTAGTACTTAAGCAAACTAGTTTCGGCAAAAAAGCCTTCTTCAGTGTAAGACAGTACAGTCAAGTTCCTTTTACTCATCAATTTAAATACATAGCATGAGCCAATAAGATGATTGGGCTCATCAATATTAATGAAGTGAAAAAAATTTTTTAATTGTGGTTTTTATAATCAGAAATGCAGTGGGTAACACTTCAATGAGAGTCAGTCCTAATAGAGAAGATGACAACCATAAATAAATGTAAAGAAGTGAGTTGACATCATAATAATACAATATGACATATATCTGTATATAAATGAACATATAAATTTTAGGCCATAAGCAATATATGTTAAACAAATATTTGCCAATACCAACAATGGTAATTCAACATATCGACTACCTGTATTAGATAGGCTCTACAACACAGGCCCCCCATGTCAAAATTGGTGCTATTAAGCAAGCATGGGTAGTCAACATATACTAGATAAAACAGTTCCTCAAAAAACAGTGAAAATAAAAAAACAGAGAAAACTAAAAACATAACAACCATGGGTAGAAATGAAGAAATGGATTGAAATTAGAATAATGTAGTATGACATATATATGTATGTATAAAACATATATAGTTTTTAGCCATAACCAGCATCTGTTAACTAGATACTGTTCCTGCAAACACTGATATTTTTCACATATCAACTGCCTATATTATATAAATACACCACGCCAGAACCCCATACCACAGTTAATACTGAAAAGTAGGCCCATATGGCTGGGTGTCATGAACACAGATCAAGCAAGGCTGAACAGAAATATATTTATATTATTTGCATACGTAGAAAAAGATTAATTCTTGAGATCAATATAACCCAAAACTTTAATACCAGAATAGGTCAACAGTGTTACTTGAAGAAATCCATATTCTCCTATAAGTGATCATTTAGACCCGGATGGAACAGACCCCCCAGTGTTGTAATCCAATATCCTATGCCAACCTTGTTTGTTGGTTCTGTCTCCAGAAATACGATCAATAACCATGAAACTAAATTTGGCCTGTGGATGTTTACGTGTATGTTGATATAGGGCACTGGTCTCCTTATGGTTCCTTACATCACTACGATGTTCATTCATTCTGTATCTTAATGCTCTGGAAGTTTGGCCTACATAGAATGCCCCACAATAACAGGAAGCAAGGTACACCACCCAATCGCTACTACAATTACCGAAGATCTTAATGTCAAATATTCTACTGGTGTTACGACTAGAAAACTCTTTGGATTTAGGCATATATGGGCAGGAGCCACAATGACCACAGGGAAACGAACCAAAAAGTTCATCTCCATGAAGTGTGAGTTGTTTATAAATAGTACCCCCACTTGCCATGTGTTTAAAATGTGACAGGTAGGAGCCTAGGGTTTTACCCCGTTTGTATGAAAATAGACATCGTGGCCCCAAAATGCTTCGCAGCTTATCATTGGCCAGTAGAATATTCCAATGTTTATTGATAATGTTCCTGATCATATTTATATTTCTCCCATAAGTTGTAATAAATCTGACACAAGTACCATGAGAAGATTGATTTTTATTCTTATTCTGGTATTGTAATAGTTCTTCCCTCTTTAAACTATTAGCTCTACTCTGGGCAGACGCAATGTCGTGTCTATCATATCCTCTATTGGTAAACCTCTGACTAAGATCCCTGCTGGCTAATTGGTATTCCTCTTTGTTGGAACTAAGACGTTTAATACGTATAAATTGAGATATCGGAATACTTTTAATGGTGTGACGGGGGTGTAGACTTGAGGCATGTAACAGAGTGTTATATTGTGGGTACTTGCGGAAAACTTTAGTAGACAAAGTATGATCTGGGTTCCTGTAAACAGTGACATCCAAAAAATTGATGGTATTTTTATCATAAGTCACCGAAAATTCCAGTCCCCAAACATTATCATTAAGATATTCAACAAATTCCTGCAAGTAACCCACATCCGCACGCCACACCAGCCAACAGTCGTCCAGGAAACGTCTCCAAATGTCCATCTCAACCTGAAAGATGTTATGTGATGTATCATATATCATGTATTCCTCAACATAGGCCATGAAGAGGTCAGCATATATGGGAGCAAAGGATGCTCCCATAGCTGTTCCTTGTAGCTGCCAATAGCATTGGCCTTGGAAATACAGAACATTCTTGTTGAGAACATGTTCAGACATACAGATCAAAAGGGTATTAAACCCAGGTGTATATAAATTGGCCCTTTCCAACCAGTATTGGATAGATTGCAAACCTGCCCAGTGTGGTATGCTTGTATATAATGATTTTACATCTAATGTGCATAAATACCATTCAGGTTCCAATTGGGTATCCCTGATTAGCTGCAAAAATTGTGTGGTGTCCTGCAATCTAGATCTTATAAGCCCTAGTAATGGTTTAAGATATTTAGTAAGAAAGGCCGATAAAGGTTCTGTCAGTGAGCCTGTTCCAGAGACTATTGGTCTTCCAGGTGGTTTTGTTAAAGACTTATGAATTTTGGGTAAAAGATACAATATCTGTTTAGAGGGTTCAGAAACCATAAGTGAGGCCAAACATTTTTTATTAATAATACCCTCCTCACAGGCTAACCGCAAAAAGGAATCAATCTCGTCCTTAAACACAGACGTTGGGTCTATGGACATGTACATGTAACACTTAGCATCAGACAGTTGTTACCCACTGCATTTCTGATTATAAAAACCACAATTAAAAAATTTTTTTCACTTCATTAATATTGATGAGCCCAATCATCTTATTGGCTCATGCTATGTATTTAAATTGATGAGTAAAAGGAACTTGACTGTACTGTCTTACACTGAAGAAGGCTTTTTTGCCGAAACTAGTTTGCTTAAGTACTAAAATAAATATATTTGAACTCCGTGCTGCCTTGCTGGTCTATTTGGTGCGTTTTATGCCCTCCGCTCAGTCACAGTTAGCAGTCATTGAAAAGCATATAAGATCTAAATATGCAAATTAAGCCAAGTAGCAATAGCGTAGCGGTGGAGACGTTGGCCAAAGAGGAGGTAGTCACGGTTTGAGCCCCCACAACATCATTTTCTATTTTTATTTAAATAAGCATGAAACAATCCCCTGACATATATGTATATATATATATATATATATATATATATATATATATATATATATATATATATAAAACTATAATTTAAGTAAAATGTAATGAAATGGGCCATGTATTTTGAAGAAATCCGACACAAGAAAATATAAAAAATTTGCATAAGTGCCCATAGCTGAGCAAGGCTTTACAAATCTGAATATGAGTGCCCATAGCAGCGGTCTAACAAGCATAATATGACTGCCCACAGGTGAGCAGCGGTTTAACAGGTGTAATATGAGTGCCCGGAGTTGAGCACCGCTTTAACACGCTTGAAATGAGTGCCCATAGCTGAGCAACACTTCACACAGCGTAATATGCGTGCTCATAGCCAAATAATGCGTTACCCAGCGTAAGCCATTTGCGTGGAGCTGCGCAGCTGGCCAACCGGCTTACCGGCGGGCAACGTCGAGCAAGCTGTATCAAAACCGCCTTTACACAGACACACCTCCTACCCTGTGTAGACAGTAGTAAAAACAAAAAAAGCAATGCCCAGGCTCAAACCCAGGATACTGTGCACCATAGTCAAAGTACTGAACCACTAAGCCATGACAGTTGTACTGAGAAATGCAGTATTAGCATATATATAGGAATGAATGGAAATAGAAGCATGACAAAGCAGGTTTTCTTAAGCTGATAAATATCCAAAATGGCCAATCACAGATAAGTGCGGGAAAATGGGCATATATAAGCCCCATAGGCGGGAATACACAGCATAACTGATTGTGGTACCCATTTGCAGTCAGGATGGTAGGTGCAGGAGAGGGAAGTTGCTTTAGAGCACAGAGGTGGGGTGTTGAGGAGTCCAAATATATGGTTTGGCTCCTAGTCCATGATCATGAGGCTCAACTCATGCAGGGCCAGGTTCACTGGGGTGCATACAAGGCAGAGGCGTGGAACCGGTTGGCACATGATCTCACCAGTGCCACAGGCATACCAAGGACTGGTGAACAGGTCAGTCACCACCATGCGGACCTGAAGAGATGTAAGCAGGACCAACTGAACCATTGGATCCAGGAGGCCCGGCAAATGCCCAATGCCCCACTACTGAGTAAGTATCCATGTAATTAAGTATGTAAGAAATTATCCTAGCCTATATTATGGAGATGTATGTTCCAATATTACTTCATTTATATTACAGCTGCAGGTGTCCATTCCATGAATCAGCGAACCTATGCTGATAGGCTGGTGAGGTTGCGCCACCAGGCAGGTTAGTAATTATTTTGCTGTAATTGTTATAGAATATGAGACAGCTTGTAAAAGAGTTCAGTGCTGTTGCATATTAATAAAGTTCAAATAAGCCTAGAAGAAAGATTCTGCTAGTACTGTAAGATTAGATAAGTGATGCAGCCTGTAATGCAGAAATAAACATTAAACAAGTCTGAAACAGAGTTTCCACCTGTATTGTAATATCAGATAACTGCTTCACCCTGAAAATGACTGGTAATCAATCTACAAAGGATAGACATGTGTCAAATGCATCCCCTTTTAAAATCTGCCATATGAAATAAGTGAGTCTGTTGGAAAGGATTGTTGTAACCAAGTAAGAAATGTTAATAACGCCTAGAATTAAGTACCATCTTGAATTGTAAAAATAAAACAAGTGAGAGTGTGAGAAAGAGGTATGAATCGACCAAGAAAGCTGTAATAAGTCTTGAATAAAGGTATACTGCAGTCTGTAAATAATGAAATGAATGAGACAGACACAACCAAAGAGTGAAATGGGTGTAATAAAGTATTGAACCTGGAATGTGTCTGTCCCACAATTTGGATATGGTGCTGTACCCTTGCAATATGGAGATAGTATGGTTGTATGAAATACTGAACATCCACAGTTGTCTAGAGCCATATAAATCAAATGTAGCAGGATGCTGTACCTGAACACAGGCAGATATGAACATGTATGAATAAAAATGGAATGTATATTAATGTAGCAGTAACATTCCCATCACCAACATTCCTAAGGTTACATATAGGAAACTGTACAAAGACATGTAGGGATATATATCTGCAGCTACTAGGAATGTACAGCATATGTATAGGTAGTTTAAGTTGTTAATGTAATATTTCTTCACCCTACCCCATTTTCACAAATGATGCCATTCCACACCAAACTGGGTATGTGTATACACAATTAATTCCCATGGACATTTGTCCTGTTGGTTCATACATATCTGCATGTACGTTGATGCATGTGCCCTGTTCACATATCCAAACCTGATGGCCTGTTGCCATCAATCAACCGTGCATGCTGTTGGATTATGTACTGTTGTTCTAAATATGCATGTGTTATGCTTGCTGTTCAATGTTTGGAATTCATGGGTGTTTGGTTAATGGGAATACTGATGCATGCTGTTACAACTAATTTTGAATGGTGTTGTTTGTTACTAACCCAAAATGTCATAAAATACTGCTAAACATAGGACAACAGGGAAGGCGGGTTCCAGCAGACCCACCTCTCCCACCTCAGCTGGCGAGTGCACCTGGCACCAGTGCCCAGGCCAGAACCTCCTCCGGTGGCCCTGTGCCACCTTCGGGTGGAAGTGCTGCAGGGGATGGGGCTCGTCCCCCCTCTGCAAGCGTGGCCAGAGGAGACCGTCCACTCACCTTCCATAGTGTCCGGTCTGTGGTGCGTAGCGAGATCAGGCATGCTGTGCTTGATCCCCTACGCCAGCTTGAGGTGAGGGTGGCGCAACTCATGGGTGTGCCTGCCCATCCTATACAGCCCCATCCTGGGCAGTGAAGGCGCAGTGGTAACTGCCCATGGGTGGGGATCCCAGTTCCACTGTTGCCATCTGTGGGCTCATGGGCTCGCGATATCCAAACATCCGTCCCCGTCAATTGTGTTTACCCCCCACATGTGTCATACTCCGCCCCTGTATGCGTCTTGTTTGCCTTGTCTGTTAACCTCCCCAACCTACCTCCCCAAATATACCTACTTCCTGTACCTTACATTCCACTCTCACCTGAAAAAAAAAATAAAAAAAGGGCACTCTGTTCCCACAAAAAAATTACGCCCCATACATAGCTGCCCATTTTGCAGACATGTCTGCTGGACATGTCAACTGATAATTAACATTGGCTGTACAACATATTTTGTTGTCCTCACCCCTCTCTCAGGGGTGGAAGGTTTCAAACTTCACACCAAATTTCACACATATGCACAGCTGTTGCTGGTAAAGAAATGGGCAGCTATGGACCTTCCCTACATCCTTCCTGCACATCCCGAGCTTGTTTTCCTACTGTCCTACCCTCTTTGTGCCCCCTTTTTCACCACTTTCCTATCTCCCCATTTTCTTTTCTTTAAAAGAAATTAGCGCGGGTGTTAGCAAGAGAAAGCACTTTTAAGCAGTAGTCAGCGGGTGTGCGCTTGTGTGCGCTTAGCTAAGCGAGTGTGCACGTAGCTAAGCGACTGTGCTCATGCGTGAGCATCGCGCAAACCCGCTTACAGCTGCTTAAAAGTGCCTTAGTCACTCTGTATGACAAGGCCTGTAGTCTGCTCATCAGCAAAATAAAATTCCCCTGTCAGTCTCGAACACAGGTCTTTGGAAACACTAGTCTGCATGACTTACCACTAAGCCATAACTGATATACAAGAACTTGGTGCTGAAGGCAATATATCATGACATAGAAGGACTGAATGTAAAGGGAATATAGGAAGGCCATTACACAAAGCTTGTTTCCTGTATCTTTACTGGCAGTTCTTGTGGAATTGCATTACATTAGTGTGATAAGAGAAACAGCCATGCTAGGAGGTAATAATGTTAGAGTAGCACCTTACAAACCACACATGGTATCAGAGCAGGATAAACACCACCATATTTGAATAGGTATGAGGCCAGACATCCCAACTGTGACTGGTTTACAGGGATGTCCTTCATTTGTCAAACAATGTTACCTGTGCCCCACTGACTCCCTGCGAAATGTACTAATAGTAGGCAGAAAGGTGGGGAATCCCACGTAATGGTGACCGTCAATAAGTTAAAGTACACACTACTTGCATGTCAGAAATGGTGTAGTAATACATATGCACAAAATACCCCACAGTCACAACTGCAGAATATCTGAAATATATCACGGGTGTATCCCACTGATATGTACCGTTCCCTGAGGCTGCTCAAATATATACCCGAGAGTATCTGAGGCCTGCAAGTGTCAGAAACACACAGGCATATCAGCCTGTCTGCTGTTACACACTCTGCGAATAGCTGTAGAATTGCTTCCACAAGCACACCCTCATGTAGGAGTACAACCCAGAAATATCAAAGGATGTAGCCATCTAACAAACTAAGGACAGTATAGCAGTTTACAAGCACTGCATGTGCCTGATATTCATAACTGTTAGTACAAAGTACAAGGCCCTACTACTGCTCAGCAGCAAAATAAGATACCCTTGTAAGTGTCAAACCCCAGACCTTGGCCTCACCAGACTGCATGCAGTGCCACCAAACCACACCAAACATATAAGAAATTGCTGCTGAAAGAAATATATCATGCATTACAAGGAGTGAATGTAAAGGCAAAATAGTGAAGCCATAGCAACACATTGCAAGAGCTACTGTTGTATACCAGTTAATCCACGAGTCCCACAGGAAAGTACATACTCCCATGTAAACAGTGTTAGCATTATTAGGTGTGAGTTAACATACCCACTGAGAAGAATGAACTGGAAGAAGCAACAGTCAGGTTTCAGTACAACATGCATTTCAGTGGCTACAACATAGCCTTGGATATGAGAGACATTCCAACCTTTTGACTGACACAACAGTGTCCACAGCAAACCAGCATGGTCCCCACCTTGCTAAACTGAAAGGCCTATGCCTACCTAACCTAACATTTTATAGCACTGTCCTGAAATCACAATGAGAACTGCAATTACCATACAGCAGGCTGCATGCAATTAGTAAATGCTGGCCAACAATTGGTGCAGAGGCCATCACATGCACATGTGCAGATACCTACAAAAGCAGCCTGTACTGCCAGTCCACACATGCAATAATATCATTGCAGCACTGGAGGGAGAGAGAGAGAGACCAAAAAAAAAAAAAAAAAAAAAAAAAAACAAGCCATCAAGCCACCCAGCTAGCCAGCCAGCCAGCCAGCAAGCCATCCATCCAAAAAAAGCTGTCAGAAACAAAGGTAATGTAAACTATTTAATCTAATAATCTACATACTGTGAACCCTCCATATGTGTTAGCAGTCTGTATCTATATGAATATGAAGATGTGCATAGGGCAAGGGACATACTACAACTGTTAGTGAAGGCTGGACATACATATGTAGTTGAAGGTTGCTATGTGCACATATCAATGTAGGTTGTACAACAATGGATGTTTAGAAGTATGTTAGTGTGTGTATGTGTATGTATGTATATATATATATATATATATATATATATATATATATATATATATATATATATATATATATATATATATATATAAATATATATATATATATGTATGTACATAGATAGAGAGGTATGTATAAATAGACATATATAGATAGACAGAATATGTATATACATATAGATGTAATAGACACATACATATATAGATATATATAGATACATACACATATACAGACAGATATGAATGTCTATAGATATGCATGTATATATATATATATATATATATATATATATATATATATATATATATATATATATATATATATATATATATATATATAGATATATATAGAGTGAGAGAGGCACATGGGGGCAGATGTACTGCTACAGGTGCCTGGTGACGAAGGCATGGACTGAACACCAGTGTGGATACTGGAGTACCATACCCCATTCCAAAACACTTTAACCACTAACTACCACATAGGTGGTTGCCTGCCTACTACTGGAGGTGTCAGAAGGGAACATGGGAAACAAGTGTACAATAGCCTCCCCTTTGATATTCAGAGTGGCACACTAATCTTGTAATCCCTGTACATGGTACGTGTCATCACAAATGGTGTGTCAGCTAGGGAAACATAGGTCAGTGTACCCCTCTACACCTCACAATGTCCTACATGGTATGTACCTCCCATGACAACTACAGCAAGGGAAAAGGCCACAGACATACCTAATAAAGAGTGATAATGCCCTCAAACACATTCCCTAGGCAGAGTGACTGACAAAACCACAGATAGAGTGCCTTTCATATGACCTACACAGAGGTTACTACTGCTGGATATACAGAGTTATGTCACACCCATACCAGTTGTCCAACCGCCATGGTAACACCTCACAATCTGCCCAGCCTAAATGACCTATGGCCCTCATCCTTGTCACCGCAGTAAAGAGCACATGCTGGAGGTACAGGTTCCCATCCAGAAATAAGCCATACCCTGGACTAAACCACCCAGCATTAACAAGCAAGGCTCCTTATTAGTAGATGTCAGACATAACCCTGATGAATGTTATGGAGATAGGTAATATGCCGTATGAGTCATCTCTGTGTAACTGTTTGACAGCAGCAAGTACAATCACATTACATGTGTCCCAAGGGGCAGGGTAGCATAAGGCTATGCTGCCATAGGCCCAGGGCCAATAGCATAGTACCTACCTATGACACAATGCACACACACATGTACTCATTGCAATACCAACTATGTGAGGTGGAATGAGTGTGACACTGACTGAGTGCAAGGTCTGTAATGGTGTGATTGCTCAGCATGACTTTGTGTCTGTCATGGTAGTGTGTGTCCTCAGTGTGAGGCCAGAGAAGGATGTGTCAGTTATTGGGATACAAACATACTACATTGCCATATGTTGTGCTGTAGTTCCCTGTGTACGACTGCAGTGTAGGTAGGGGTATGGCAGCAAAGAATAGGGTGGATTACCAGTGAAACTGTAAATGTGCATTGCATGCATTGCATGGGATGACAATATTCTCCATCCATTAGCTTGAATCATACCCCAGTGTGAGGTTGTGCATTGGACCTCAAACAGTGTGCCGAGTGCTGGTGTATACTAGTTTGTTGTATGGAGTGTGCCTGGCACTGTCACACAGTTGTTGGCTGTGCACTGATATGTGGTAATTTACATGTGTATCCCCTGATAGACAGACAGATGCTATATATGGCAGTTCAGTAATATCAGTACAGTAGAGTATTATGTGTGCCATATTACTTGCTCACATATTTTTCTTTTCCTTCCAGGGCGATGGTGCATCAGCGCAACCCCTGTTATTCAGCTGCAGAGGATGAGGAGATACACCAGAGCCTGGTGCGGAATTTTTCCACACTTTTTTCCCGGACCAGCCAGAACCAGCAGGAGAGGGCTGCACTGTGGCAAAACCTTGTCCGTCGGGTAAATGACATAGGCATGCATAACCGGACATATGAGCAGGTACACCATCACTGCAGTGATTTAATTAGAAATGTCCGTCAGAGTGCATCTGATATCCGCAGACAACAGCTTGCCACAGGTGGTGGGGTACCTATCCACCCCCCCTCACCAGAGTGGAGGAGCTCCTCCTAAGTGTTGTGGCTGCAGGCCAACAACAACAACATCCACAGACATGTGTCATGATGGAGGCTGGAGCCACCCAGCATGTGGACATGGAGTGTGCAGGTAACATGCCATATCTGTAGTTGACTGTTCTCTGCACTGGTAGTTCATGCATGTGTGAGATGTGTACTGTGTGTGTAGCTGTTATCCTGCCTATTCTTGTGCAAGATTGATATTCTGAATATCATCAGTACACCTGTGAAAGCCAACTGTTGTACTACTGTACTGTATCATACTCACAGTATCAATGGCACAGTTGTGGCCACTCACAATAACTCTCTTATTTGTGCAGGTCCCTCTGGAGTAACAGCAAGGCAGCCAATCCATGCTGGTGAGTGTGTAATAACAATACTATTAATACTAATAATAATATTAATACTTATAATACCTTCAAACAGTATTGTGTATGTGTTGGATTGCAGATGTGTGAAGTGTTTGTATCTGCTGTACTGAGGAGTGTGCATGTGTGCCCGTGTGCATGTGTGCATGTGCCCGTGTGCATGTGTGCATGTGCCCGTGTGCATCTGTGGTAACATTGTGTACACATTGTAAACTGTGTTTCCTGTCTTCCTCTCACAGGTTCTGGTGTTGCTCTGTTGGCATGCAGCAGGGAACCTGAAGCCAATGCTGGGGATAGTGATAAAGATGATACATGTGTAATGGCACAGGGAGGTGTGACAGGGTCTGTTGTTGGTCAGCCAATCGACAGTACACAGCAGTCAACCCCATCAAAGCGCACAGTCATCCTGCCGATACATCCATTGTCACCAATGTCCTTAGCTGAGGGACAGCATACAGTGGGTATTGACCAGGGTAATGTGGTATCAGTGGCACATGCATCCCCTCACAGCAGCCATGGCCAGAGTCCTGACATGGTACCACACAGGCAGATGTCCAGGGGTTCATGTGGGAGCATCAGTGGTCGTACTGCCCCTGTCAGATGTGCCCACAGAGGTCTTTCAACCTCAGCTATGTTCCAGGCTGTAATGCAGGCACAGGCACGTATGGAACGGTACACCAGACAGGGTCTGAGGGAGTTTAGAGCACATCGCACTGCTATGAATGACACTATGCGTGATGTTGCGGCTGCCATCCGTACTATTGGCGAGGTCATTGACAGACGTTGGGGGGACACATTAGATCTGTTCCACAACTATATGTCCATGAGCCAGGGCAATGCAGGACGGTTGAGGCATCAACGTGGACGTATGCCAGCAACATCATCAGCTGGCAGTCGTCGCGGACGACAACAAACCCGCAGCCACTCCCATAGTGCCAGTACCAGCCCCAGCAATGCTGGGACTGTGCTGTCATCAGACCGTCCTATAAGACCACGTGCACGTGGCTCTGGACAGTCCCAGCATGGACATGTGTCCAGTCATCAACCAACTACTTCTGATGACAGTACCCAGTCTGGCTTAGTACCTGATACTGTCCGTAGCACCCCTGCCAGGCACAGGTACCGTGTCCGTGGCCAGAGACAGTGATCTGTATGACCTGGCAGGTACAGTCTGTGGCTGTCCACAAACACCCGTATATGGCAGCCATGTGGTGGAACTGTGTGCATGCATGCATACACACATGCATAATGCTAACACCTAGGGCTAACACATACACACACACACCGCATCAACATTGCCCTATTTTGTACTGTTGTCCCTCACTAACACACACACACATACATGTTGACTGGATGTGTCAATGGCAGACTCTGGCATACCAAGTACACACCCTGTGCATATGATGAAACTGTGCCACCTCCTGCAATCTGTAACATTGATGCAGGAACAGGATAGAATGGTGCTGATGCACAGGGTGACTACATAGCACTGTAGTAATAATATCATGTTGTTTACAGTACAGTGTAATGATATCAATGTGGGTATATCCCAGCATGCCTGATGCATTAACAGTATGATTGTCATTGTAGTGTTTTATACACCAGTGTTAATTCCAAAAGTGTAATGTCTGCACATGTTTGCATTCTGGTGGTAAGGCTGAAAACACAAACCCACCTACATAGGTATCACAGGGGATAAGAAACTGGAAGTAATGATACTCAATGCCAGACATCTAAACCGCAAGATGCATGCAGTCCAAACTCTACTCAGCATGGAGAATGTTGATATCTGTGCAGTAACAGAAACCTGGTTCAAGGCTCCCAAGAGCACCCTAGCACTACCAGGTTACACCTCATACCATGCTTTACAGCCCCAAAACATGGAACTAACTACGAAAGGAGGGTGAGTATCAATAGATGTCAAGGATACCCACACCCCCAGGTTGGTGCCACAGCATGAAGCATCACAGACTATCCACATGCAACTAACAGTGGGTAAAACTGCCTTCCAGTTCACAGCCTGCTACAGACCACCCTCCTAAACCCAGGAAACCCACTTGGCCTACTTAAGAACACATGTTAATATGAAGGTGTCTATAAACAATATTATATTGGGCAACTTCATCTACCCACACATAGACTGGGAGCATTACTGTAGCTCCAACACCCTAGGCCAAAGGTTCCTAGAATTCATAAACTCAAATGCTATGGAACAACTTGTTACCACTCCCACAAGAGGGGAAAACATACTGCACCTGATCATCACCAACATGGGGACTCTGCTCCAGACCAGAAGTGTATCCCTCACTGGTAAGATCAGACCATAGAGTAATCTCACTGTATATTCACATACCAACCCCAGCCCCTGCCCAGAAAACCACAGTGAAAAAGTTGTCTAAAGCAAATTCCACACACCTCAAAACCGAGACAGAGGTGGAATCCTTCAAAGCCCCTGGGCCTGTGGAAAATACAGCCCACACTACTGAATCCTTTATAAACGCATTCTATGAACACCTTCAGGAATGCACAGATCATGCAATTCCAAATATAACCATGACCCAATCATCCAAAGACAGGCGTCCTTTCTGGTGGACCCCAGCCACATAACAGAAAACAATAGAAGGAGGAAGCTACAACATGATCGAGCAATATCCCACAAAGGGAAGGCATCTCCGATCAGTATTTTGAAAACATTACGGGCACTCATAAAATCGTCTAAGGCCAGCTTCAAGAGAAATATTGCACAAGACACTAAGGATAATCACAAGGCTTTCTTTACTTATGTTAGGAATCTGGGTGGGAATTCCCAGATATGCTCAGAAGTTGTCCTAAATGACAAAGAATACACCTAAGCCACATACATTGCCAACATCATTGCTGACAGGTTCAGCACAAACATCTCACCACCCTCCCCACCACAAGGGCAAATATATATCCCAGCAGAGTGATGCCCCCCTGACAACTGAGATGCTCAGTCGCCCTCTCCAAAGCAAAAACACAGCATCAATGGGAGCAGACAGTGTCCCAGGCTGCATCCTACATGAACTCCAAGAAGAACTAAACACAAACATAAAACTACTGTTCAATCCCAGCCTTACTACAGGATATGTATCCAAGGAGTGGCGTACAGCAACAGTGATCCCTCTCCACAAAGGTGGTGCCACAACGGATCCTGGAAACTATCACCCCATACGCCTGACTAGCTTGGTCTGCAAAGCTATGGAAAGGATCATCATAGACCTCATAAATAAAGCTATCGGGGACCTACAGACACTGGATCCTACCCAGTTCGGCTTTATTGAGGGCGCATCCTGCCTCTTAAACCTGGTCGATGTCTTTGAAACAGTCACCAAGGCCAGTGACGAGGGGAAGGTGTTCAACACAGCCTACCTGGACCTCGCAAAAGCCTTCGATAAAATACCCCACTCTCGCATTATAGAGACGCTCACCAGCATAACTATAAACCCCTATGTCACTAGATGGATTGCAAACTGGCTCATGGACAGAACACACATGGTCAGAATTGCTGGAGCCATGTCACACTCCAAACCAGTTACAAGTGGCATCCCACAGAGTTCAGTCCTGGGACCTCTCTTGTTTGGTATATATTTCTCAGAGGTACAGGCCAACACAGATGGACTGTGGCTGAGCAGGTTCGCAGATGACTGCAAACTGGGCTCCATAATCAACTCACCAGCCAACAGAAGCATCCTACAAAAGGGCCTCATAGAAACAGACAACTGGTGCCAGAGCCATGGCCTCAAGCTAAACGCCAAAACGTGTATAGTCATCCCCTTTGGCAAGAACAAAGTGCCCACAAATTAACACATAGGTGGTAAGCCATTAAGTACTGTACACATGATTAGGGACCTGGGGACCCGAGTTGATAGCAAACTCTGATTTGACAACCACATGGTTGTAGTGGTTACACAGACAGTTTATATAGGCCACCTAATCATGAAGGGATTCACAGCTAGATCACGGTAGGTCATCGTGCCTCTTTAGTCATCCCTCATCAGGCCCATAATTGAGTACAATGCCCCTTTTGTGGTGTACCTTACCAGAGACCTGACCTGCAGCAACTGGAAAGTCCACAAAAGTACCTCACCAAGGGGATCAAAGGGCTCCAACAGAAGCCTGACATATAGAACCATGTCCAACCTGGAATTAATGGACATGCTGCACCTCAGAAAATCCAAATTCCATGGAGCTATGCGCTCGTGACACTTGCACCTCAGCACTTACATAAATAGGACATGCTGGAGGGACAGATTCATAACCCAGAGGCTCCCTTCACTCTGGAATAAAATCACAGTCCAGGTTAGGCAGAGTCCCTTAATGACTCTCTGCAAGAGGACTGTTGCTGAGTGGATGGGAGATTGTAGGTTTACCCCGGGTTTCACTTCTGTGTCACTGTTACACAGAGGCTGAGTATACTAACCTGGAAAAAGGCCATATGAAAATACATTTAAAATGGGTGGCGAAAGACAAACACAGTCTGGCTAGGCTTATAACTGCCCTAGGGCAGATAGCCTAGTATGAACCTATGAACCTATTACATGATGTAACCTCAACTGATACACAGATGTAGGAAACCCAGTGTCAGTGATATCCCTGCAGTACTACACTATACCAGTAGCCATTCTTACTGAGCCCCACACATCCCTGGGAAGAATACTGTTTGGCATATAGCAGTCTCACGTACATGCCAACACACTAGCGATATGTTCATCCACGACTGGAAATGTATACAGTGGCCTACAATGCAGTCTGCACATGACACACATGACCACCAGAAGGGTATCATACAGATAGATACCTTTTGTCCAAGCCATGCTCTATTACTGTAACGCAACTGTAACTTTGTCATCAGCATGTACTTAACATAGTATTCCAGTAGTACCATGTAGGTGGCAGCACCCATCATGTAGAACGGCTAATGGTGTGTACATATGGACAAGTGTTTTCTTGTCTATCCTGTGATATTCACATTTCCAAAGGTATTGTGCAGTCCCTTGGTGTATCACCTAAGCAAGAAGGTGTCTTTATGCATATCAGCAACAGTTGCCATACACCTACACTGGATGTCCATTACTCACAGACTTTGCTGTGTTATAACATGTGTCACATATACTCCAGACATGAACCCTCACCCACATTAATATATCACAGCTTTCATGAGTGTGTGTCACCCAGTTGGCCTAGGACACAGATCACTGCAGTAGCCTGCATTGTCAACAACATACATGTATGGCGTACAGTCTGGGAATCTGCAGGACATGCTGGCACAGGTAACAACTGTATTCATATGAGGCGGGCTTCACACATAGGAACTATTGAAGGTCACAGTTACATATCTGTATGTGGCACACACATACCTGAGGTGTGCATTGCAATTACTGTTATAATTATATGTCATACAATAATAAAAGCAAAACCCACCACACATTGACAAACTGTGTGACAAACACACACATGGCTTTTGTAGGATTCAAACCCCTACCTAACTATGTTATGACACTTGAGAGAGACCCATTAGCACAGCGCACTATTCGTATTACTGGGTGGTTTCCCTTCTCCTGCTGTACTTATAGGGTGCTGACATCATCAGTCTTTACAAAGAGGAATGTACATCATGTAGTGTGTTATTCCAGTTGTCAAAAGGGACATTTCTTTCAAAGAGAAATGCACACATGCACACCCCCTGCCCCCCCAACACACACACTGAGCATTTGCAGGATTCAAACCCCTACCTAACTATGTTATGACACTTGAGAGAAACCCATTAGCACAGTGCACTATTCGCATTACTGGGTGGTTTCCCTTCTCCTGCTGTACTTATAGGGTGCTGACATCATCAGTCTTTACAAAGAGGAATGTACATCATGTAGTGTGTTATTCCAGTTGTCAAAAGGGACATTTCTTTCAAAGAGAATTGCACACATCCTGCCCCCCCCCCACAACACACACACAAACACTGAGCATTTGCAGGATTCAAACCCCTACCTAACTATGTTATGACACTTGAGAGAGATGCATTAGCACAGCACGCTATTTGCATTACTGGGTGGTTTCCCTTCTCCTGCTGTACTTATAGGGTGCTGACATCATCAGTCTTTACAAAGAGGAATGCACATCATGTAGTGTGTTATTCCAGTTGTCAAAAGGGACATTTCTTTCAAGGAGAATTACACACATGCACACCCCCTCCTCCTCCCAACAAATACAAATATATGTGAGAGATGCAACTATATAGCCAAACTGGAGGCTGAGCTCTCTCGACTCAGTACTGGCAAAACCAGTCAGGAGGAGAAGGTAACCACACACACCACAAACCCAGTCTCACATAGACCTATCACAACTGCAAACCAAACACATAAACACACAACATACTCGGAGGCGCTAATTAAAAATCTACCAAAACAACAGAGGCCTCCAAAGCAGACATCCAAGCAACCACTACCTCAAAACATAGCACATGCAACACATAGTTCACAAAGTCAGTGTGCCAAACAGTCACAGCCGTTAAGGCCAAACAACATGCCTGATACACTTGTAATAGGTGACTCCATAGTCAGACACACTGACGTCCCACTCACCAGACTGAACAAGGAAAAGGTTACAGTAAGCTGCCTGTCGGGAGCTAGAATCCGCCACATAACACAAGCACTCAGGTCACTCCAAAGCAAGTACAAATATGACTCAGTCATTGTCCATGCCGGTGTGAATGACCTGAGACGTACCTCCCTGGACTACATGAAAAGAGACATAGAAGAGCTCTCTGATTATGTAGCCCAGGCCGGTATGACCCTGACCCTGAGCAGCATCTTACCCTCACCAAGAATGATGCCACAGTACAAAGACAAAATGATCAGCTTTAACAATTGGCTCAATTACTGGTGTCATTCTAAGGGGATCCAATGTCTGTCTGCTTGGGATGACATGCTTGACAAGTCACGCTGCTTTGCTAGGGATGGCTTGCACCTGTCACCCCTGGGCTTCTGGATATTGGCCAAGGCTCTTGTCACCCCCATAGTGCCTTTTTTAGGCAAGGCTCAAAAGACAAACCCACCTCCCTAGAAAACACAAGTGGAAAAAAACTAAGGGTAATGCTGCTCAATGCCAGAAGTCTAAACCTCAAGATGCACACTCTCGAAGCCCTCCTCAGTATGGAGAACATTGATGTCTGTGCAGCGACTGAAGCCTGGTTCAAGGCTCCTGAGAGCACCCCAGCACTACCAGGTTATACCTCATATCATGCTTTTCGGCCCCAAAACTTGGACCGAACCACAAAAGGAGGGGGAGTATCCATATTCATCAAAGATACCCACACCTCCAGGTTAGTGGCAACGCACGAAGCATTGGAGACCATCCATGTGCAACTAACCGTAGGCAAAACTGCCCTACAGTTTGTAGCATGCTACAGACCACCCTCTCAAACTCAGGAACCCCACTCAGCCTTCCTGAAGACACTGGAGAGTATGAATGTCTCTCCAAATACCATCATATTGGGAGACTTCAACTACCCAAACACAGACTGGGAGCATTACTCAAGCTCCAACACCCTAGCCCAAAGGTTCCTAGAATTCATAAACTCAAATGCGATGGAACAACTAGTCACCACTCCCACAAGAGGAGATAATATACTAGACCTGATCATCACAAACATGGGGACACAATGCTCCACACCGGAAGTATACCCCTCATTGGTGAGATCAGACCATAAATTAATTTCACTGGAAATCCACATCCCGCCCCCACCCCCAGCACAAAAGACCACAGTGAAGAATTTCTCAAAAGCCGACTTCACACTTCTTAAGACTGAAGTGGTATCCTTCAAGGCCCCTGGGCCAGTGGAAACCACAGCCCACACCTCTGAATCCTTTATAAATGCTTTCTACGGACACCTTCAAGAATGCTTGGATCATGCAATCCCAAATCAAACCAAGACCCATTCCCCCAAAGGCAGGCGTCCTGTCTGGTGGACCCCAGCCATTAACAAGCTTTACAACAGGAGGAGGAAGCTACTACATGACAGAGCAAAATCCCCAAAAGGGAAGGCATCTCTGATCAGTACGAGCAAAAAACTACGATCACTCATAAAATCATCCAAGGCCAACTTTGAGAGAAAAATCACAAAAGACAATCACAAGGCCTTCTTTAGTTATGTTAGAAACCTGGGTGGAAACTCCCAGATATGCTCAGAGTTAGTCCAAAATGACAAAAAATACACTGAACACACAGACATTGCCAACATAATAGCAGACAGGTTCAGTGCAGATCCCCCCCCCCCCCAAAAGGAGAAATATCTATCCCAGCAGAGTGTAGCCTCCCTAACATCTCAGATGCCCAGGTGAGAGCTGCCTTCTCCAAAGCTAAAAACACAGCATCAATGGGACCAGACGGTGTCCCGGGTTGCGTGCTACATGAACTCCAAGAGGAACAAAACCCGCACATAAGGCTGCTGTTTAATCTTAGCCTTACTACAGGATATGTACCCAAAGAATGGAGTACAGCAACAGTGGTCCCACTCCACAAAGGAGGTGCTTCTATGGACCCTGGAAATTACCGCCCCATAAGCTTGATGAGCCTGGTCTGCAAAGCTATGGAGAGGATCATTATGGAACTCATAAACAAAGACATTGGGGACCCACAGACACTGGATCCTACCCAATTCGGCTTTGTCAAGGGCAGATCCTGCCTTTTGAACCTGGTCAACTTTTTTGAAACAGTCACTAAGGCCATTGATGAGGGTAAGGCAGTTCACACAGCCTACCTTGATCTTGCAAAAGCCTTCGACACAATACCCCACTCGGGCATCATAGACAAGCTCACCAGCTTAAATGTAAACCCATATGTCATAAGATGGGTTGCAAACTGGCTCAAGGACAGAACCCACAAGGTCAGAATTGCTGGAGCCATGTCAGACTCTAAGCCAGTCACAAGCGGTGTCCCTCGCTCGGTCCTGGGACCCCTCTTGTTCGGCATTTATTTTTCCAAGGTGCAAGCAAACATAGGAGGATTGTGGCTGACAAAGTTTGCAGATGACTGCAAACTGGGTGCCATAATTGATACTCCAGCGGACACAAGCATCCTTCAGAAAGGCCTCGTAGAAACGGATAACTGGTGCCAGAGACATGGCCTTAAACTGAACGCCAAAAAATGTATAGTCATACCCTTTGGGAAAAACAAAGTACCCACAAATTACCACATAGGTGGTAATCCATTAAGTACGGAAGAAGTAATCAGGGACCTAGGGACCCAGGTTGACAGTAACCTCTCATTTGACACTCACATTGCCAAGGTGGTTAGGAAGACCTTCTATATTACCCACCTTATCATGAAAGGATTCACATCTAGATCAAGAGAGGTCATCGTGCCTCTATACTCTTCCCTTATCAGGCCCATAATTGAGTACAATGCCCCATTTGGGATGTACCTTACCCAACACCTTCAGCAGTTAGAAAGACCCCAAAAGTACCTCACCAAGAGGATCAAGGGTCTCAAACATATGTCATATGCTGCCCGGCTGAAGAAACTCCAGCTCTATTCAGTCGCATACCACCTACTCAGAGGCGATCTATGCCTGACGTACAAGGCCATGTCCAATCCGGACTTAATGGACATGCACCACCTCAGAAAATCCAAATCCACCAGAGCCACGAGAGCGAGAGATTTGAACCTCAACACAGAAATAAATAGGACGTGCTGGAGGGACAGATTCATAACCCAGAGGCTCCCTACACTCTGGAACAGAATCCCAGTCCATATTAGGCAGAGCCCCTCACTGACTCTCTTCAAGAGAAATCTTGACGAGTGGATGGGAGTTCATAGGTTTACCCCGGGGGTCATCTCTGTGTCACTACTACACAGAGGCACAGTAAACTAAACCCTAAATGGGCATAGTATTCTCATTCCAAGGGGTGGCGAAAGCCACACACACTCTGGCTAGGCTTATAAATGCCCTAGGGCAGATAGCCTAGTATGAACCTATGAACTTATATACATCACAGATACACATACCTCTGGGTTGTTACCACTGCACTAAGCATGACAGGCCATACATATACAACTACCATTGTGCAAAACTGCCTTTTGGTTTGGTGTGTAGCTCAGACCACCCCCTCCCATATCCAGGAACCACACTTGGCTTCCCTGGCAACAGTGTGGGATATGAAGGTGTTCACATACGCCATTACAGTGGTTAACTTCAGGTACAAGAATATTGACTGGGGGAACTACTCAGGCCTCAACAATATCACCCTACAGCCACTACAATTTGTGAATCCATGTGCTATGGCAGAACCAGTCACCACAGCCACAAGGGGGAATACATATTGGACCTGATCATCACCAACATGGGGACTCTATGTTCCACACCAGAGGTAGACCACCATTGTTAAGATATGACCATAACCAACTTTCCCTGGATGTCCATATCCGATCCCCACCCCCAGGCAAGGAAATCACTGCTAACAAAGTATTTCTCAAAAGCAGACTTTGCACTTGTGAAGACTGGGGTGGAATACTTCAAAGGCCCTGTGCTGGAGGATTATACAGCCCAATCTGCAGAATCCTTTACTAATGCATTCTATGAGCACCTGCAGGTTTTCATTGATCATGCTATCCCAAATAAAACCAAGACTCCTCCACAACAGGAGACCTGTCTGGTTGACACCAGCCATATATAAGCTGTACAACAGAAGGAGTGAGCTAATACATAACAGAGCAATATCCCACAGAGGAAGGACATCTCTGAACAGTATTGGCAGGACACTTCAATCCCTCAAAATCATCACTTGCAAGTTTTGACAGTGAAATTGCCCAGACACTACAGATAAGGCTCCTCTCAGTCTGGAATTGAATCCCAATTAATGTTAGACATAGACCCTCGCCAACCCTCTTCCAGCAAACTCCAGCCACATGGATGTGACATTGCAAATTCAACCCCTGGGATCTCCACTGTGTCCCTGCTTGACGGAGGCACAGCAAACTAGCCTTAAACAGTGCCTTCTGTAACCTACTTTACAGAGGCACAGTAGGCTACTGTACTGGGGAGGCAGACGCCAAATACACTCTGGCTAGGCTTATGTATTCCCTAGGGCAAACAGCCTAGTATTGACCTCTACACCCATATGTTTATGTTTGGGATGCACAATATTTGTTGCTGATAAACTGTTTGCAGGTCTTTATTGCCATAGCTTTCCCTTTTTCTATGAACAACTTGTGTATATGTGGAATATGTTTGATCATGACAGGGTTCCAGTATATTACTTATGTCTCTGTTGTTATTTAACTGTGTGCACCGGGCAGATTGCTGTATTGTGGGAGGTTCCTGGCTTAACACATACAAATGCCAGATATGTGTGTCCAACTGCTATACTGAGACATGGCCTAAGTGTGTGAGCATGCCCAGTTCAGGCTTTCCATGGTTTGTTGCCTGACATATGTCTCATTTATCAAAGTGTGTGAGCATGCCCAGTGTGACCTTTCCATATGTTGAGATCTGAGGTCCACTACATTTGTGCTTGTGTGTGAACTTGAACAATATTTGTCATTTATAATGTGTGTGTTGGAAGTCATGTTGTGTTCTTACTGCCCAACTGCTTTGTGTCTGAACCCAACAGGGATTATGCTGTGCCTGTAGGGTTTCCATGGGACAGTTTGCATACACTTTTCAACATTCTTTCATACTGACCAAACACTGTAATATTGTCATAGTGTAGTGGTTCAGTCCTTTCACTCTGGTGCACAGTATCCTGGGTTTGAGTCCCATCACTGCTTTATATATTCATACTGTGCACACCAGAATAAGGTATGACCATGTTGCATTTTGTTCAGCTATGGCCTACTTAAACCAGGCTTGTCCAACATTACTAGTGTATTCCCCAACTTGGGTGAACATTGAGAAACACTAGGCTATGTGCCCTAGGGCATTTCTAATCCTAGTCAGAGTGTGTTTGTCCTTCAACACACATTTTAACTGGAGTTTGCCATGACATTTTTCAAGGTTAGTATACTGTGCCTCTGTCTAACTGTGACATAAATGTGATACCCAGGGTAAACCTACAATCTGCCATCCACTCATCAAGATTCCTCTTGAAGAGAGTCAATGAGGGACTCTCTGGCTAACCTGGACTGTGAATTTACTCAAGAGTGGAGGGAGCTTCTGGGTTATGGATCAATCACTACAGCATGTCCTAATTATTTCAGTGCTGAGGTTCAGGTCTCTCATGTGCATAGCTCAATGGGATTCAGATTTTACAAGGTGCAGCATGTGCATTGACTCCATGTTGGACATAGCTATATACATCAGGCACAGATCGCCTCTGGGCAGGCAGTATGCCACTGTGTGGAGCTGCAGTTTGTTTAATCAGGCAGATTTGGGGTCTTTCCAGTTGCTGGAGGTGTCTGCTAAGGTACATCCCACAAGGGGCATTGTACTCAATTGTGAGCCTGATGAAGGATGACTGCAGAGGCACAATGACCTCCCCCTGATCTAGATGTGATTACCTTCATGATTAGGTGGGCTATATGAGGCACAATGACCTCCACTGATGTAGATGTGATTACCTTCATGATTAGGTGGGTATATGAAATGTTTTTATAACCACTACAGCCACATGGTTGTCAAATGCGAGATTTCTATCAACTTGTGTCCCCAGGTCTCTTATTACTTCTTCTGTACGTAATGGGTTACCACCTATGTGGTAATTGGTGGCCACTTACTGTTTTTCCAAAGGGGATGACTATACACTTTTTTTTGTTTAGCTTGATGACATTGCTGTGGCACCAGTTGTCAGTTTCTATGAGGCCCTTTTGTAGGATGCTTGTGTCAGCTGGAGGGTCAGATATGGCGCCCAGTTTGTAGTCATCTGCAAACTTGTTCAGACACAGTCCTTCCATGTTGGCCTGTACCTCCGAGAATTATATACCAAACAGGGAGGTCCCAGGACCGAGCCTTGTGGGATGCCAGTTGTAGCTGGTTTGGACTCTGACATGGCTCCAGCATTTCTGACCATGTCAGTTCTGTCCTTGAGCCAGTTTGCAACCCATCTAGTGACATAGGGGTTTATATTTAAGCTGGTGAGCTTATCTATAATGCCCACGTGGGGTATTGTATGGATGGCTTTTGCAAGGTCCAGGTAGGCTGTGTGGACCACCTTCACCTCATCAATGGCCTTGGTGACTGTTTCAAATGACTCAACCAGGTTTAAGGGGCAGGATCTGCCCTTAAGAAAGCCACACTGGGTAGAGTCCAGTGTCTGTATGTCCCCAATATCTTTATTTCTGAGGTCCATGATGATCCTTTCCATAGCTTTGCAGACCATGCTAGTCAGGATTCTGGGGTGATAGTTTGCATGATCCATTCAGGCACCACCTTTGTGGAGAGGGACCACTGTTGCTGTACACTGCTGTTTGGGTACATATCCTGTGGTAAGATTGAGCAGTGGTTTTATTTGGTGTTCAATTCTTCTTGGACTTCATGTTGGATGCAGCCCGGGACACCATCTGGTCCCATTGATGCTGTGTGTTTTGCTTTAGGGACGCTGGCTGTTACCTGAGCATCTGCGATGTCAGGGGGCCAGCACTCTACTGGGATAGATATTTGGCCTTTTGGGGGGGGGGGGGGAGTTTGCACTGAACCTGTCAGGTCGGATGTTGGCAATGTCTGTGGGTTTGGTGTATTGTTTGTCATTTTGGACTAATTCTGAGCATATCTGGGAATTCCCACCCAGG
The DNA here is from genome assembly GCF_019279795.1 of Protopterus annectens. Classification (NCBI taxonomy): domain Eukaryota; kingdom Metazoa; phylum Chordata; order Ceratodontiformes; family Protopteridae; genus Protopterus; species Protopterus annectens. Next base: position 1,070,290,075 of record NC_056737.1, read on the forward strand.
TTCCTACCATTAGTAAAGAAAGCCTTGTGATTATCCTTAGTGTCCTGTACAATTTTTATCTCGTAGCTGGCCTAAGAGGATTTTATGTGTGGCCATAGTTATTTGTCATAATACTGATCACTGATGCCTTCCCTTTTTGGGTTTTGCTCTATCATGTAGTAGCTTCCTCCTTCTCTTGCATGGTTTGTTAATGGCTGGGGTCCACCAGACAGGATGCCTGCCTTTGGAGGATTGGGTCTTGGTTTTATTTGGGATTGCATAGTCCATGCTTTCCTGAAGGTGTTCAAAGGGTTCTGAGGTCTGGGCCATATTTTCCACAGGCACAAGAGCTTTAATGGATTCCACCTCAGTTTGGAGGAGTGCATAATTTGCTTTACACATGTTTTTCACTGTGGCTTTCTGGCCAGGGACTGGGGTCAGGATGTGAATATCCAGTGAGATTACTGTATGGTCTGATCTTACCAGTGAGGGATACACTTCTCGTCTTGGCCATAGAGTCCCCATGTTGGTGATTATCAGGTCCAGTATGTTTACCCCTCTTGTGGGAGTGGTGACAAGTTGTTCCATAGCATTTCGGTTTATGAAGTCTAGGAACCTTTGGCCTAGGGTGTTGGTGCTAGAAAAATGCTCCCAGTCTATGTTTGGGTAGTTGCAGTCGCCCAATATAATGTTGTTTGGAGAGACCTTCATATTTTCATGTGTTCTTAAGTAGGCCAAGTGGGGTTCCTGGATTTAGGAGGGTGGTCTGTAGCAGGCTACGAACTGGGAGTCAGTTTTAGCCACTGTTACTTGCACGTGGATAATCTGTGCTGCTTCATGCTGTGGCACCAACCTGGGGGTGTGGGTATCCTTGACAATTATTGATACTCACCCTCCCTTTGTAGTTTGTTCCATGTTTTGGGGCTGTAAAGCATGGTATGAGGTGTAACCTGGTAGTGCTAGGGTGCTCTTGGGAGCTTGAACCAGGTTTCTGTTACTGTACAGATATCAACATTCTCCATGCTGAGGAGAGTTTGGACTGCATGCATCTTGCAGTTTAGACTTCTGGCATTGGGTAGCATTACTTCTAGTTTCGTATCCCTTGTGATACCTATGGAGGTGGGTTTGTGTTTTGAGCCTTACCTATTCAAGGCACTATGGGGGTGACAACAGCCTTTGCCAGTATCCAGAAGGCCAGGGGTGATAGGTGCAAGCCATCCATAGCGGAGCATCGTGTCTTGCTCAGCATGTCATCCCAGGCTGACAGGCATTGGATCCCCTTTGACTAACAACAATACTTACGCCAATTGTTGTAATTGATCATCTTGTCTTCATATTGTGGCATCATGCTTGGTGAGGGTAGGATGTTACTCATGGGTCATCAAGTTTGCATATACTACATGGTATTACATTGCTTAACACATGGCAATCATGCCTCAGGTGGTGCTGCAGGGCTGCCTATGTTGGATGCACATACTACACTTCCTGTACATGTTTGAAAGCAGGTTGTGTCAACTTAGGCATCCCTTTTACTATATGTGTGAGTCAGGGAGAGGTATCATTTCCAGGGTTCCTACTGAGCCAGTGTATGTGCTATGCGTTGCCTCTTTACCAAGGCCAAGTCATACTGGGCACACCTCCTTCTGCCTACTGGGGCAGGGTCAGGTTGTTCCTCCTCCGAGTCACGCTCTGCCTGTGATGGCCTTGGCAATGGTGGGGGGCTGTTTGGGCCGGGCCTATGCTGGTCCTGCTGCAGCTGTTTTCGCAGAATCATATTATGTAGCATAGCACATACCATGACAATTTGGGTACATGTAGTTGGTGAGTACTGCAAGGCTCCACCAGATGTGTCCAGGCACCGGAACCGTGACTTTGAGCAGCCCAAACACACGCTCTATTACATTACGTGTTTGAGCGTGTGCCTCATTATGGCATTCCTGTTCAGGTGTGTGTGCGTTTCTGATGGGTGTCATCAGCCACGGCTCCAGTGCATAGCCAGCATCCCCCAATAGGTGACCATGTGGGATGTCCCCATTGGCAAATGTCTGGTACAGCTGCGTCAGATGCCAGATATGGGAATCATGGTAGCTTCCAGGGCAGGCAGCACACACATTCATTATTATGCCCTGGGCATCACACACAACCTGGCAGTTGATGGAGGGGAAGCCCTTGTGGTTAATGTAGGCCCTACCCCACTCACCGGCTGGTGCTTTGATGCATATATGCGTGCAGTCTATTGCACCCACTACCTCAGGGTATTCCGCTATTTGCTGGAAGAGACGCATATTGCTGGCCAATACCTCATGGGAATTGGGGAAATATACATGATCACCGACATGTGCTGACATGGCATCCAGGAATTGGTGCAGTACCCTGGATGCTGATGCCTGTGATATCCCCATCATATCACCAGTTGGTCTCTGGAAGGTACCTGTTGCTAGTATTCTTAGGCCAACACATACCTTGGTTTCCACTGGGATGGGTACCCCTCTGTTGGTTCTGTGTGTGAGGCGTGGCCTGCACAGCTCAACAATTTGCTGCAGGAGGTCTATGTCCACTCTATAGCACTCCACTATCTCCAGCTCATGTAACCCCTGGTAGGTGACCCTGGGCCTGTACACTCTTCTCCGTCTCCTCACTGTGGGTTGTCCGGCAGCATTTGCATTGTCACCACCCTCAGCATGTTGCATATGTTGCCTTATAACAGCTATGGCAGCCACTAGCATTTTTTATCTGATTGAAGCTTTTTCAGTTTTCACTACTAGTAGCTTACTCCAGTGTTGCAGTGTCTCTTGAGAGACACATACTGCACTGTTGTTTGCAGAGTTCTCAGTGCTGGGCTGGGCTGCTGTTCTGCCTGTGTAATTGCCTGATTCTGATTGTTTTCACCTGCTAGCTCTGCTAGTATTCCCTGGTAGCTTCCTACAATTTGTTGTGCTTCCTTTTTCCTGTCTGTTTCCTCAGGGGGGAGCGACGCGCATACAGGGGCACACACTCGCACAGCAGCTAACACGCGTGCACACATGCTTAGATGGACTACAACTTGCTTATTCGGATTAAAACGTGCACACACTAGCGCAAACGCACTTACAAGTCTTTAAACAGGCTTCTACATGCTTACTCCGGCATAAACACACGCACTCACACTTACGCGCACGCACTCTATCTTACTCGGGATTCCCAGCGTGCACACACGCGCATGCACGCTCGTCAAGAAACTTTGGTGTTATCCACAGTGTACACCTTCCATTTCTTGGCTTTCCCATGTCTACCTGTTGACACACCTCTTTCCATGATGTCTAACTGAGAGCTTTCACATCCCACTCTGCTCCAATGAGCTTTATTTCTTTCATAGATACCCCCCTGTGATGTCACCAATCTCCTACTCTGTTACTCCCCTTATCCTACACCTACACTCCAGGGAATGTGCTTATATGCTATGTAAAAGTGCGATTCACTATCCTAACACTCATTTACATAGGATTGCCTACTAATGCTTAGTTACATGTCTTACACTGAGCGTCCCCCCTTGGCAACCCCTACTCGGTGGCCATGTTTTCAGCCTGCTATTCCCTTACATTGTAAATTGATGGTTTGCATAAAACCCACATTTATGGGTTTTAAATATTTTTCTGTTTTTTTTTTTTATAGCGCAGCCCGTTTGTGCAGTGCTGCACTACGTTTAAACATTTTTATTTTAATTTTGCATGGAGGTACGTTGCCAGTGGCCACATATTTGGCCATTGGCATGCTTCCTGGAACATATGCAACCTTTATTTGGAGCTGACAAGACTCCATTGTGCTATTTGCAGAATGGTACTCAGTTGTCAACTCAGTACATTTCTGCAGATAACACGGCTCTTACACGGACAGGTTTGTGCTTCCTGGATCACAAAATTACCTCATTTGCATGCCTTTTGGCTGCAAGTGAGATAATTTGCATATCCAAGCCCTGTCCGTGTAAGAACCGTTTTAGGAGCTCTCTTACACGCCCCTGCAGGCTGTTCGTGGATCGCTCGTTGGACATGATGGCTGCATGGAGTCTTACACTACTCTTAGACTCCGTGCAAGCCATCGTGAATCCGGCCCATTGTATCACTTGTACATTCAGGATGATATAAAAATGTACTGTAAAAGTGACTGATGTTAATAAAAAGAAGAAAGGTCAGAACGAGAGGCTAGAGGGCGGACATAGGAACCCTGCTGATTATACAAATCACCTAATGCAGGAAAGAAAGATGACAAAAGCCTCAAAAGTAAAATTAGTGGACTGGAAAAAGAAGGGAAACTACGGCATGGGAGATCTGAATGTTACAACAGTGGCCTAGGGAAAGGTAGCCATCATCAGCGAAAGGAAGGAGAGAAAAAAAACTAGAAGAAACACTGTTGGAAGCAAAACCAAAACTTGGTACACTGTGATGACTCTTTGAGTGATGGTGAACATCCTTGACCTAGTACTGGCAGATGCGCATGAGGTAATAGGAGAAGATGTGAATGAGAAATATGGTACCAATGATCTGCTAAGATCTGTTCTGAACCCCTAAAGTGCTGCTGAAAGTGACACAAGAGCTAAGTCTGCAGGACTACATCAGGGCAGACTACAACTGATTTCCAAATGCAAACATATTAAGAAATAGTACAGAAGAAAGGCAGGAAATAAGAAAAAAAATGGAAGATCTGGGCATGCATCAAAAAAGATGATAGCAAAATGGTGACATATTATAGCCAGGAAAATAAGGAAGTGAGGGAAGAGCAGACAACTGCTTGGCTGAAGACATGAAGTGAGGCAAATAAGAAGGGGTAAGCAAATGAAAACAGGACAGTATACAGATGAAGAAAGACTACAAATGTGAAATAAAAAAGTATCAAAATTCATCCAGTAAGCCAAGGTCACCCAAACAACAGAAATGGGTAGTATGGTGATAGAAAAGTGAAAGATGAGCAAAATAAAATCTTCGGGTAAGCTGGTGGAAGCAGAATAAATAATTTGTTTATTTTATATTTGTTGACCGGGAAAGTCCGAATGGATGCATGTCCATTTTCATAGGAGGCCCGGGGAGAAAAGCTCCACAGTTAAATTTTAAGCAAAATATAAGGTGCATACAGAAGCATTCAAATTTACTTAGTACCAAACTTAACATTGACAAGCAGTGTGCTATACTACTGGAGGAGGTTAAAGAATGGTAAAGACCAGGTAGATATGCTGATTGACTCAGTGACCTCTGTATTTACAGAGCAGTGAACAGATACCAAGCCAGCAGAGAGAAAAAAATGAAAAAAACTAGAAAAGAATAATTGGATGGGCAAAGAAATGAAATTATGCATGAAGATGAGATGAGCTGTCTTCCAGGCTGCTGAAAAGCAAGCATTACTATTTAGAAAATCACAAGCAGAATCCTCAGACTTTTCTTAAACAACTTAATGGTGCTGCTGGTGTGCAGTATGACAATAGCAGTTCCCATGCACAAAGGTGGAGAAGGGTGGCACCATGCAGCTACAGACATTATAGCCTCTCTTATGTCCTTCAAGTGAAGACAACGGAATATAAAATATTTTTGCTGGATTGCTTATGCAGTTCCCAAATACTTGTTATCTCACCAATTACCACTGGCACAGCTTACTGAAGTACAAGACATACCAGGCCAATTTGATCTAGTTGTACCACTGGGGCCTCACCAGCACAGATATTCCTCTGTGGTGCAGGTATTCTTCAGCAAGGGTCTGAATACCATAAGGGAAAGGAGAGAAAAATGCAAAATGATGAAGGTAATATAAAATGGGTTGACTGATCAACTAATATCAGTTTGAGGGGTGTTAGAAGAAATGCCAATAAGCTGAGATGTGCCACCTGATTCACCCCTGAATCCAGTCCTGTTCAAGATATCACTCTCAAAAATACCACTTTATTTATTGAGTAAAATCAACCTGTTCAGTGATGACACGAGGACCTCTGCAATGGTCACAGACAGAAGCAGATCAGTCCCCAGTGAAGCCTGGTGCAGCTTAATGGACAAGTCAATACACAGCAGCTGAGATTTATGTAAAAATATGAAAAGATATGCACTCTGATGGGAAGGGGTAGACAGTAGACCTATATGCCTGAATGGATGACACAGTAAAATTAGACAATGATCTAATGTTTTATAATCCCAACTTTACAAACTACTCTAACTCCATACATTTACTCCTCTTACATCTAGACTTCATGAAAATACCACCTCAAACAACCTGAAACTATTCACAAGCCACAACAACTCTTATTACCCCTAGAACCAAGCTCCACAGCACTGCACATGTTCTGTCACACCAACTCTCATTAGCCCTAGAACCAAACTCCACAGCACTTAACATGCTCTGTCACACCAACTCTCATTATCCCTAGAACCAAACTCCACAGCACTGCGCATGCTCTGTCACACCAACTCTCATTATCCCTAGAACCAAACTCCACAGCACTGCACATGCTCTGTCACACCAACTCTCATTATCCCTAAAACCAAACTCCACAGCACTGCACATGCTCTGTCACACCAACTCTCATTATCCCTAGAACCAAACTCCACAGCACTGCACATGCTCTGTCACACCAACTCTCATTACCCATAGAAACAAACTCCACAGCACTGAACATGCTCTGTCACACCGACTCTCATTACCCCTAGAAGCAAACTCCACAGCACTGCACATGTTCTGTCACACCAACTCTCATTAGCTCTAGAACCAAACTCCACAGCACTGAACATGCTCTGTCACACCACCTCTCATTACCCCTAGAACCAAACTCCATAGCACATGCTCTGTCACACCAACTCTTATTACCTCTAGAACCAAACTCCACAGCACTACACATGCTTTCGCCTCTCAGACACATACTCTTTGACAAGCTGTCACCATCAACATGAAGGAACTTAGCACTTATTCCAAATTCAGAATACAACTCAAAAAGCACTCACCCAAGCCAAATGCTCCTGCTTCAAGACAGGACACAACATAACTTATCTCCTTTCAGAGTCTCTTCTCCTCCTCTCTGAAGATTAACCCACTTTAGAAATGAATGTATATATTGTACATTACACTCTGCATGATTGTAAGTTGCACTGTGCTTGTTAACTGCAATGTTTATACAGTTTTATTCCATGTAATTACTCTGCACTATCCTGTTGTTGCTTACAGTTCTATATTTTTGTTTGTGAAATGATTTTTATTTCACATATATATATATATATATATATATATATATATATATATATATATATATATATAGACAGATGCCCTAGGGGAAAAACAGGAGAAAACATGGGTGTCATCACCACCTTTACAACGAGGGGCAAAGGTCAGCAGGATGTCATACTGCCTAGCTGCTTAGGTATGGCAGTGAACTCCACAGATGCTATAGTCATCATCCTATTGTGAAGATCTTTGGCAAGAACACATCTGAAGCATCTCTACCTCGTTCTTGCAGCCATACCTAGCAAGGCAAATTACACAATTAGACAACATATAACAAAGGATTTCCCATATGGCAAGCCTGACAGAAAGAGCTAGAATATGATGGATAGCCAATATAAAAGAACAGTGAAATACAGAATATGACATGGGCATGCTACATCATCAGTGGTCAAGACAGCATGGTGAACCAAAAGAACAGTATATGACATGAGCATGCTACATCATCAATGGTCAAGACAGCATGGTGAACCAAAAGAACAGAATATGACATGGACATGCTACATCATCAGTGGTCAAGAGAGCATGGTGAACCAAAAGAGCAGAATATGACATGGGCATGCTACATCATCAATGATCAAGACAGCATGGTGAACCAAAAGAACAGAATATGACATGGACATGCTACATCATCAATGGTCAAGACAGCATGGTGAACCAAAAGAACAGAATATGACATGGACATGCTACATCATCAATGGTCAAGACAGCATGGTGAACCAAAAGAACAGAATAAGACATGGACATGCTACATCATCAATGATCAAGACAGCATGGTGAACCAAAAGAACAGAATATGACATGGACATGCTACATCATCAATGGTCAAGACAGCATGGTGAACCAAAAGAACAGAATAAGACATGGACATGCTACATCATCAGTGGTCAAGAGAGCATGGTGAACCAAAAGAACAGAATATGACATGGACATGCTACATCATCAATGGTCAAGACAGCATGGTGAACCAAAAGAACAGAATATGACATGGACATGCTACATCATCAGTGGTCAAGAGAGCATGGTGAACCAAAAGAACAGAATATGACATGGACATGCTACATCATCAATGGTCAAGACAGCATGGTGAACCAAAAGAACAGAATATGACATGGGCATGCTACATCATCAATGGTCAAGAGAGCATGGTGAACCAAAAGAACAGAATAAGACATGGACATGCTACATCATCAATGATCAAGACAGCATGGTGAACCAAAAGAACAGAATATGACATGGACATGCTACATCATCAATGGTCAAGACAGCATGGTGAACCAAAAGAACAGAATATGACATGGACATGCTACATCATCAGTGGTCAAGAGAGCATGGTGAACCAAAAGAACAGAATATGACATGGACATGCTACATCATCAATGGTCAAGACAGCATGGTGAACCAAAAGAACAGAATATGACATGGGCATGCTACATCATCAATGGTCAAGAGAGCATGGTGAACCAAAAGAACAGAATATGACACAGACATGCTACATCATCAATGGTCAAGAGAGCATGGTGAACCAAAAGAACAGTATATGACATGAGCATGCTACATCATCAATGGTCAAGACAGCATGGTGAACCAAAAGAACAGAATATGACATGGACATGCTACATCATCAATGGTCAAGAGAGCATGGCAAACCAAAAGAAGCAAAGAGGCATGTGTTAGATTCAAGCTTGACTTAAATTAGTGTTTTGGGGTTTTCCAAGAACAATTGAATGCTTTGAATACAAGTACATTAGGGGCAGCTGCAGCAGCTGGATGGATTCAACAGAACACAGGTCATCTTCAGAGGCATCTTCATATACTTGTCTAAACAAAACATCACGTTAGTGACTGAGCTCAACCCTTGTTTCTTGTCATTTGCAGTTGATTGCCATACCGATAACTTTCCACAGTTCTGTTTCCTTTGAGATTACAGTACTGCTTCACTTCTGTTACACAGCATTTTTTTAGCTTGGACAAAGGGGGTCTTTGAAATTTCAATCCAGTCTCTATCCTATAAATGGCAAGTCCAGAAAAGATCCCTACCAATAATTTAAATGGGTAGCACTCTAGTTTCTGATGCAAACAGATGCTCTTTCTCTATGGGTCATCCACTTTAAGAAATACAGTTTTCATTTATTCCTGCTGAGAAGATAATGGATACAATTAATGCTTCAGTACTTCACTCCTACAAAAAATTGTATGGATCTGACTGTAGTGTTTAGAAACAAAAGGTCCTCCCAGAGCTCCCTAACAACTTATAGCGGAGTAAAACAAAACTGTCTTTTGTCAGAAACAAGTTAGTTAAATGTCAATGCAATCAGTATCATGTGGTCAAAGACACCACCTCTCCTATGCCCGAGAATGCTGAGCCACTTACACCAGTGCTATTAATTAAAAAAAATTGGGATCACAGCATCTCATACGTAAGGACATAATTTGTCCAGAGCAGCGATCTCCTAGTCAGTAAACTGACCGTGCAGTTTCTTTCTCAAAATCGCAAGTTGCACATAGCATCTTTACCAAATTTTAAAGCACCAGGCTGGTAGTGCAATTTATCAACAAGCTATTGTTTGAAAATCTGGGTTCAAGTCCCATGGCCTCTACTTAATGTATTTTAGAATCTTGATTAAATCATCGGTAGCACCATGTTCACTAGTCACTTATGAGTATGAGATCTTGTAAGATTATGCAAACAAAATAAAACAAATACATTTCAATAGCATGTTGCATGCATGGGAGGTTTTTAAGAAACGCAGTCCCCTCTGGCATTCCTGTGCTGTTTAGTCCATGAATACAGTTATATCATCTCTCAACAGATAAACTGCAGAGAGGAGCTACTGCTATTCCAGACAGAGAATGTTGTTTCAGGGCTGGGACAAACAGCTTTACTTAAGATATTGCTGAAAGGGATTTGCCTTCCACTGTCTAAAACAGATTAAGAGATTCATATGCAATATCAGATTGCAAGACTCCCTTTTATTTAATTATGATTCTGAATTGAATGTGAGTAGAAAGGCAACTCATTTTCTGTCAAAAGCAGCTTAATAGACAGACTTGCATAAATTACACTGTCGCAAGCTAGGAATGTGGACATGCCATTCCTATTTTTAGCAAAGATATAAAAATGCTAAATCTGTCCTTCTCAGTGTACCACTGATGTGAACGTAGCAAGCTTCTTGGCTGTAGACAGCCTTGTATTTTCCTTGCTTGTGTTAGCTTAGTTTGTCGACGATAAACAGGATTTTAGTTTCTTCCTTCTATTATCTCTTTGTTTGGAGTATGGAGAACATGGTGTGCGTAACACTTAAACCAGAGGGTCTTCCCATTCCTATATAATGCTCATGGCAAATCCAACCCCTGTGTGAAGGTATAAAGTTAGTGAGTGAACTGCAGTGAATGCAGACACACAATACTTATGAACTGCCTATCAAATGACACACATTCAGAAAATACTGTTTCTGCAATGGATTTTTTTCTTTCAAACAGAGCTATGAAGAATCTCAGATAAGATTCTTCATTCTGACGGAAACAGCTTCACCACCCTTCATTGTTTGTCTGGTATTATGACAGGTTGATCCAAAGCAAAATCTGACTTGTGGCTCATATTTGTACTTCCTTATCATGATTTGTCTGATTGTTTATATTTGATCACTAATTATGCAACTGAACAAACATTCAGGAAAAAGACAAGGTGGTGCGAAAGCAGGGCATCATGAGTACAACAGTCATCAATATAAGAATGTATTGGTTTTGAGGTTAAGACATGAATGGTATGAGGGAGTCACCAATGACTACGCTATCTAAAATTCAAGTTTTTTTGAAGACTGACATCACGGACACTGCATTGACAAATGTATTTAAGTATGTTGCCTCAGTGCTGCCAAAATCTGGAAGAAGTAAAACACTTGGGAAGAGACAGGTTACACTTCAACAGCATCCTTCTGGGCATTCTGTGTTAGTTCAGTTCATAGATGTTTTCATTCAACCAGTCATGCCATTTCTAAAGGTGTAGCATACAACAGGCAAATGGCACGGAAAAAGCACAAACACAACTTCTCACTATGTAATGTTAAATGCATATAAAAATCAAAACAATACATCACGTTTTCTCACACTGACAGCAGCCTCTGGCTGAACAGGGTCCTAAGGATTCTTGTTAAAAACATATGTATGCATGTATGTATGCATGGAAGGAGTAGGTGAAAGGATAAAAGTGTTACTGAGGCAGACAAAACTACAGAAAGCACATCTGTAACATAAAAACCTGAAGTTCTGCTGCAAATAGCTGTAAGCCTAAGGCAAAATACATTAATACACAAGCAAAATGATAGCAAGCTGGTAATGGAGAATGCAGACACAAAAAAAGGAAAAGATTCAGCTGATATGTTTCTGAATGAGTATACAAGGCTAATAAATAATATTCCAGCTGTCAATAAGAAACATATTAAAAACTGCATTACCTTTGTTTAGACATTCAGAGGACTGAAGATGTCATTACTAGGTTTTATGCCATTTGAAATTTAGCAAATATATATATATATATATTTTTTTTTTTTACTCTTTTTCCATTGACTGTTATTTTACTTTCTGATGAACAAGTTTGTTTTGCCATTAACAGGACAGAACCACAGCAGTGCAACAGATGGCTATGTTAAATCTGTCATACAGCATTCTGTGATAACACTATACAGCCTGTCATCTGGTCTTGCTTATCTACCCTACTGTAATACAAAATAAAACTCCACCAAGCAGCATTGTTATTTATGTGGTTCTATCAGCTAAACAATAGTTCAGACAACATTATTTGTCAAGAGTCATACTCGCTGAAAATTTTCAATTGTGGAGTCATCCCCAATTCATTTATGACTAAGAACTGTAGTAAAGACAAATATCTTCATCGCAAAATATTAATTTACTATTTTCTTATCATTAACAGTTTCATTAAGTCGCAGACAGTTCCTATTCAAGATATTTAAAGCTAGGCTAATAATCCTGGTTACTTAGATATCAGCAATACCATCTAAGAACATCTACCTTCCTGGTGGACCATGACAATGGTCCCAAAGCAATGAAGATAAAATGACGCATGGAGCTGAGCTGACAGTGCAAAGAGCATCTCAAGCTGTTTTGTGAATAATGAGCAGAAATTCATGAAACTCTTCAGCAGTGTTTATGTAAACAATTAATTATGGGCTGAAGGGCTGAAAATCATGTTAACATAAACAGCTAAGGTCATAAAACATGAAATAAATCTCAACAGAGGGCCCCAGTACATTGTATTTCCAGATTCAGCTCTCAGTTACTATTTATTTATTTTACATTTTTTTACCAGGAGAGTCCGACTGGGCGAGAAACCCATTTTCAGCTGAGGCCCAGGGAGAAAAGCTCCACAGTGATTAGTACACTAAATGTAATAAATCACAGGTAAATAAAGTACAGAATAAAGTAATATCTGAATAGGATAAACATACAATAAAAGTACACAAACATATAGTATTGTTGTTGGGCATTACATTCAGATATTTGGTGACAATTAAAATAATGGTTACTACAATAAAAACAATAAAACATATGCTATTTAAGTACAGAACAAAAGAAAGGAGGTAATGTATGTTTACTCAATAAACACCAGCATAGGGTACAGATACATAACGATTCCACATTTGCAATTTGCTTACAGAACATTGATACAATACATACCGTGTATGTTACAATACAGTGGGATAAGGATGCACTCTCTTGTAGGTATATACAGCTCGGTAGCAGCAGTTAGAGAGCTTTATTATGTAATGGAGTGTGATAGTGAAGGGTTGATAGTGACCAAGCATAGCTGATCGCTATTATAAAGAGGGTGCTATTATGCAAGAAGCGTTTAACTGAGTACACTTATGTAGACAGTATGTTACAGATCTATTACGGGGAGCTACCCAGGGTCTGTACATTTACATATCCAAGACTTATATAAATGGGGCCAGAGGAGTGTTTTAAAGTTGTTTTTGTTTGCTGTGGTCTAGTGAATAGATTATTTGAATCACTGGCAATCAGATAGCAAATTACAACAGCAATGTAACTGTGTACAACACTTCAACAATGTTTTCAGTACTGCAAGTTCTAATTTCAAAATACAGGTACCAAGATACCAATAATAACGTTCAAAAAGTAGTAACCGCATTTTTTCTGCTTCTGTTTACTCTTACAGAGAGGACTTTTTTCATTCTTAATGTGCCGTGAGTTATTATTCAACCAATTAGCTCTATCTATAACTTAATACTAGTAGGATTTAAACCAGACACAGACAGTACAGGATAGGTATAGGAACTATGGGAGGTCAAACAACATCAAGCAGGGACAGGTACAGCATATATTTATTTAACCTTTGTTGACCGGGTTAGTCTGACTAGGAGGAGAGAGGACATTAGGCAGAGACAAACAAGGAGCCTCAGGGTGGTCAAATGAAATCAGGCAGAGAGTGGTACAGGTCCCTGGTGTGTGGCCAGAGGAAATTCAGCAGAGACAGGTACAAGACCCATGGGAGGTCAGAGAAAACCAGGCAGAGACAGGTACAGGACCTATGGAAGGTCAGAGAAAATCCAGTTGAGACAGGTATAGGACTTATGGAAGATCAGAGGAAATCAGGAAGAGACAGGCACATGACCTGTGTGGGGTCAGAGGAAGTCAGACAGAGACAGGTATAGGACTTATGGGAAATCAGGCAGAGACAGGTATGGGGAGCTGTGGGAGGTGTGACATCCCTCCTCTGGGCCAATGATCACAAAGCCTCAATCCTCACCACTGACACTGGTGCGGAATGTTCATGGTGAGAAAAATAGATATTCATAGTATATTCAGATTCAGCTGTCTGTACCAAGTACAATTTCTCTTAAGAGCACACAGGGAATGCACACTCCAGTCCTTGGATGGGGCATTCTCTCCAGGCCCCAAATAAGACTCCCCACTGACCACTATAGAGCTGAGTCCTTAGCCAGATGTTCCAAGCCAAGTCCTCCATCACTGCCTCCATGTCTCTGTTCAAAGTAGCTGACACACACACACACACACACACACACACACACACACCCTTGGAAAGGCTGGCACAGCTTACCTGATCTGCCACCTCCACCCAAACTATAAGATAGATTTACTGCCACCATAGCACCCAGAGCCAGCTACTTTAAGGCTGTTACTAGGGTACCCAATTACACTTAGTAAAATTAATATTTATACAAATGGTAGTGTTTAACTAAATAGCAAGGCTTTCAGGAAAGTGGAGCTACAGTGCCACTAAACAAATGCAAGTACTCTCAAAGGTTAAATATTTTCTAAAAGACCAGCCACAAGAAAAGGTTTAGATATATTAAATAATAAATAACATGAAAATACTGAATATCTATTTACAATAACACCAAAGTTTCAATCACGGGAAATATAACACCACCACAGATGGAAAGACTCAGACAGATACAGAAAAAAACTACATTTAGCTAATCTTATTATAAATTTTCTAACTGATTGAAAAATTACTGTTCCCTAGTTACTTACTAAAGCAAGGCAAGATAAAGGTGGATGAGTGTCTCTTGTCAGGTCCAAAAACAGAGTGCACTTATCACATCTTTCACTAGTATTCAAATACAATTTCAGTGCTGGCTACAGAATGGCATCAGATATGGACACCTGACTGTGTGTTCCCACACTATCCCATCACTAGAAAGTGAGCCAGGATTTGGCACTGATGTGTCACAATATACACACAGAACTTTAGCTAAGGTTTATTACATGATCTGATAGCAGTAAAACAATTCCAACACTCCCATCATTCCTGCAGAAACTAATAAGCTATTCTCTGGTACCCGAAGGTAACAACGACGTTGCATTTCTGACTGCATTCAGACCTGTGAAATAAAATCTTTATGGCCTAAACCAAGCCCTTTAATTTCAGGCTATTCTTCTTAAAGTTAGCTGGGCTGACCTTAACCCATTCCCTTCCAGAATCCTCTGTTAAAATATAGACATTTCATCAATTACAACAATACAGTCTGACTTGTATGTACATTTCTTTTCTGTCCAACAGGACCCGCTGTTGATACATTTTTTTAACACAAGCATCTGTACAAATCAGTTTGATATTCAAATGACATATAGTTCTTTACAAAACTCCAGCTAAGTATGCTGACATATGTTACCCATGCACTGCCCTACTCCCTTGGCACAGCTGGCACTACCACACATCATCAAAAGACAGAGCAAACCAGAACCATAAGTAGTAATATATCTGTTTATTCCATGTTTAGTAGTAAATCTGTTTATTCCACTAGTAAAAACGTTCACAGAAAAAATGCTTCCTCAGGCATGAAGCAACGGAATAAAAAACAAGTAAAAACTCATCTTTATATAGTAAAACTAAGGCAAATAGTGCGTCTGTGGACAGGTCAGATTTTCTGCTAGTTTCTTTATCTTTGCTGTGTTTTAACTACCTCACATTATCACAGAAGGTCAGAGGAAATCAAGCAAAGGCAGGTACGGGACCTGTAGGAGGTCAGAGGAAATCAGACAGGTACAGCACCTTTGTGTAGTCAGAGGAAATCAGGCAGCGATAAGTACAAGACTTATGGGAGGTTAGAGAAAATCAGGAAGAGACAGGCACACGACTTAAGGGAGGTCACTGTAAATCAAACACAGATAGGTACAGGAGCTATGGGTAGTCAGAGTTATAAGACTACAAACTGGATGAATTTTTTCTTGCTACTGTTCCAGGACAGCATGTTCCCAAATGCCTAAAGTGTCACAACTCAGGCAGTGCTGAATGCTGGAAGTCTAACCCCCCAGTTCCTTTTTTGTATGATGATAAACAATAATTAGTAAGAAGCCAGGGGAGCACTAGGTCGTGAACCACTCTTCTGTAAAAACAGTCTTCCTTTAGTCCAGCGAAGTTTCTCTTGTCAATCTCAAGTCAGGATAAACTGTGCAGGAAGCAGATGAGGTGCTGTTACGTAGGACATGGTGGTCATCTTATCTTGAGAGGATTACTGCAATGTTTCTTCATGAATGTATTATGTAGGACATGGTGGCCATCTCATCATCTTGAGGGGATTACTAGAATGTTTCGTCATGAATGTATTATGTAGAACATGGTGGTCATCTCATCAATTTGTGGAGATTACTACAATGTTTCTTCATGGATATGTTATGTAGAACATGGTGGTCATCTCACAATCTTCAGGAGATTACTGCAAAGTTTCTTCATGAATGTAAAGGATACATGTCATATAATTGAACGATTAAAACATCAAACGTCACTTTAGCAAGACAACAGCATTGAACGTCTTAATCACTGAAAGTTGACATCAGCAAATCTCACCATATCGGACAGAAATAGTTGGCCAACAGCTGCACATAAGTTGGAAAGAATATATATTTATTTCCATCATAGTATATATACCAAAAGTAACAAGTAAGATGCTAACATAGCAGTTGTTGGCCAACTATTGCAATTTGATATGGTGAGATCCGCTGATGTCGGCTTTCGATGATTAAGACGTTTGATGTTCTCGCCTAGCTGAAGTGAGGTTCGATGTTTTAATCATTAGATCATATGACATGAATCCAAATGTAAGTATTAGAAGTAGACACCTGTACATAAAGAGAAGTGAACCTGTGCTGGAGACACAGCTGTACTACTAATTTCAATACACAGTAAGAACAATTCTGAGCTGCACTGAACTTATAAAGGGACACAGTGAGGAAACATTTAAATACTAAATAAACATATCTCAGGGAAGATACTAAGCTGTTCAAATTATGACCAGCTATCTTTTTTATTCAAGGCTTTATACCTCAGATTAAGGATTTGACAATGAGCACCTTTCTGTGTATGCTGTGAAGAAGCAACTCACTGCAGTGACAAACAGCAGCATGAATTTCCACAGCAGTAGCTGAGTGCGGAGTTTAATGCAACACATCCCCGATGTTCTGTGCAGAACAGTGCACAACGTGATCACCTCTATCAGCATGCTGGTACTTCAAAAATCAATGGCCATCCACTCTGGCTGGTGATGGATGATTATTATAGCCTGCGTCTAGATTTAGCCCTCTGCTTTCAATCAGATGAACACAATTGAC